>NW_027526335.1:151075820-151218907 GCF_048455015.1 Haemaphysalis longicornis | reverse complement strand
CATCAACTGCAGAAAACCATTGCCTGGTGTTGCCCGCGCTACCTAGCGGAATTCTGAAAAATCAAACGGCAACAGCACCGAAAGGTTCCGCTAAATAGGTTTTGCGTTCCACTTGAAACGCTCGTGTAGTAGGGAAACGTGGTTCTATAAAAGTTTTAGTAGGACGCCTCGAGTCACACGCTTCTCCGCTGTACGGCAGCGCTGGCATCGAGGAACCTGACTTGGAGCAGTGTAACGCGGTCAATTTAAATTGACTTGAGCAACCCTCTAGCGTGTTATCTTGGAAGAAAGAGGCGGAAGAGGAACAGCATGAGAGGTGTGCGGAAACGAAAAAGGCTGCATTCACTTGCCAGGGGCACCAGTCGACTATCGTCTTGCGTCGACATTTGCAACGAAAGGAGAAAATACATGGCCAAGTTTTCTTGTATCTGAGAGACCCGCGCAGCGAGACCGACTGTTCCTCAATCGACAATCTTACACAGGGCCGCATATTGCCGCTAATACCAGTTAAGTAGCCGGATCGCCTTAATTTAACCTAAAAAAAGCTGTCGTACAGGCGTCTCTCAACGGCACAAGCCACGGCAGTTGGGTCGGGACAGTAATTCGCTTGCTACTTGACCTTGAAGATATTCGCGGGGCTTGCACTTCTTACAAACTCATTCTCCTCAAACGATCGCAAATTAAAATCCGTTTTTAGATGCGACGCATCTCTTGCTCTGAGGCTTGTCCCGCCTGCGTCGGCGTCGGCGGCGTACGCACACCACCTGCGCCCGTGCGCCTCTCTTCTCTCCGACAGCTGTGCGCAACCCTCTCACTCCGTCTCATTATCATAAACAACAGCTGCGTGCGCGCGCTTCGCTCGCTTTTCGCGCATGCCCGACTCTCCTCCGCTGTTTCCTCTCCTTCAGGCGCTGTGAATGTAAAGCGGGTAGCGCGCTGCGGCGGTTCAGTCAGCGCTCGCTCTCGTTCGACTTCGCGTCGCTTTGCTTGACTTGATGCTTGATGGAAAGGCATCCTACGCATTCACAACACGTTTCACCTGATTTAGATAATCAACCTAATGGAAACGCCAATTGAACCCCCAGATGCGTCGCATCACACCAGGGTTCCCTCGCGGGGAGATGGGGGTAATTTTTTAGCTCGAGTGGGCGCGAGCCAAGCGGACATCTACCAAACCATTCCAAAGCGGCAGTCCGCTTTGGAACGACGGAGCACGGTACCGCTCTGCCAAGTCCTTCCGGTTCACTGTTTGTACCAGTTCGAGTCCGTGTCCTTCAATATTGAAGAAAAATTGGCGGAGGACATCGACTACCGAAAGCAATTCATTAAGAGTCGGACGGCTTTCACTCGCGACATCCTCTGCCTACTCGGTGGTTTCTATCAGACGGCGCTGCTGACGGTTCCCGCGTCCGAGGTGCTTACAGTGACGGCAACGTCGTCGTCGATACTCGGGAAATTTTTGAAGGACACTCCTTTCGGCGCAGCATCGGGAAGGTATGCGAACTGCCGTCTTGGTCCGGACTCACTGACTGGGCGTGTTCCTTCGTGAGTTCCGCGCTTCAGAAACAGTTACAGAAAGTGTTGGGCGTCGTGTCACTCTATACGAGGCGCAATGTCTCAGTCGCGGCCTTTGCTCAGTGGTCGCGGCCAATCAATATCTCAATCGCCGCTCGGAGATCATGCATGTTGGCGGCCATTCCAGGCACGTCGAGTTCGATATATCCGGTATGAAGTTCGTTATAAGGAATATTTTTCGTGTGTATTTCCGTAAATGATTTATTTTTGTTCAATATATAGCATAATTCGATCTATCCGGGGTCGTTGTAGTCGTTTTTGACTGTATTGTGCCGGTGCTGCCAGCCGGCGCCTCTTTCAACACAGCTTCGGAAGAATAAAGTTTTTACCACCGCCATCACCACCACCCACCAACGCTTATCCCGGTCCTGCTCGGAGCGCCACCGTGTGTAGATGCAACCGGTTCCAACGCCTGACAACCCGGATTGGGCAGGTTTACTGGTGACGCAAACGGAGCGAAGCATAGATTGGAGCCATCCGCTTACACCATCGGGCATGATAGTGCTGCAACAATGCGCTGCTCACCAATTCTGTTCTTTCAGGTCAGTTACTTGAACCATACCGTGTGTTAGAAAACTAGCAACTTCTGTCTAATAGGGGTGTCGTGCCCATTATAGTTGTCTTGCGTTAAAAAATATATGTTGAATAGTTTATTGTGTATATCTTCTTCCGTCGTCCTCTTGCTGCTTATGTTTGCGGGAAATGCTGAATTGAACACCGGCCCGATGAGCAAGGCAGAGGGTATTGCCTTCGAAGCTACTTTTGGAGCAACTGAGAAACTGCAAACTGACCTGAAGTCTGTTTTGTCTGAACTTCAAGATAGTAAAGCCGAACAAGCTACTACAAATAGTGAAATCAAGGCACTTATAGCGAAAGTCCCTGCTCTCGAAGCCAATGTAACGGACTCAGCTTCCCCTGAAGCAGTTCTTCTTCATAATGTCTTGCATAATATTTAAAGTCCACTGCAACAAAGAACTTACAGATGCGACGATGTAGAAAACGGGTTACGACGCTCCAGCATGATATTTTTAGATTTTAGAGGACGGCAAAAAAGAAGATTGCACCACGTCTGAAGTAAAGGTAATTAAAATTTGCGAAGAAAAACTCGAACTTGCCACTACCAGTATGCAGTATGAACGTGTAGACCGCCTTGGCAACCTTGGCAAAATTTCTCTTGAAAAAAAACCAGCCCTTGAATGCGCAATAATTTTCATTTGAGGACAAAAATAGCGCCCGTAAATTTAAAGAAACAACGTTATCAATTGGTGAAGATTTTGCACCATCAACACGTGTTGGTAGAAGAAAGCTGGTCGCGTTTGGCAGAACTTTGCACAAGCTGTTCAGTTGGTCCTTGACAAGCTTCAGTTAGATAAAAAGACATGTGCACGATGTAGTTAATGATGCAGTTGTGTAAGCTACTAGATAGCTTGATGTAAGCTTAAACTCGAAAGCGCTGCGTTTTGAGCACCATGCCGCCTTTTCCCTCTCGGTCACTTACACTAACATTCGAAGTTTGTTACCCAAGCGTAGTACGTTTTGTTCATTTATAGTTGATAGCGATTGAGACGTAGGAGTCCTAACGGATTCCATATATTGGCGGTTAGGAAATACTACCACACAATAATCTGTACAAAATTTACGGAAATGACCACATAGGAATGGTGGCAGCGTACTTCTTGCTATTAAGAAAACCCTCAATTCGCATTGCATTGATTCTAAATATCCCGTTAAAATTGTTTGGGCAGCTTTGTCTGTGTTATCCAGTGTGTTATTGATTGGCCGTGTTACTGCGCACCCGATTCTGACCAGTCCTTTTTGAAAGACTTGCGTGATAGCATCTCCTGCCATTCAATGGTGTCAACCTAATCATGTTTAGCTTTTTGGTGATTTCAAATTTTCTGCTTATCCACTAGAAACACACGTCATCCTCATGTCACGCGTCTCTAGAACTAGTAAATCGAACGTTAAATTTCACCCTCTTTCGAGTAGTCGAAGAATCACCCCTGCTTCCAATATCCTTGATCTCGTATTCACCAATGCTCCTGACAGAATAACATCAATTTCAAATGTGACTGGTACATGCAGCGATGGCGTAGAGGTAGAACACCCGCCTCGCGTGCAGAAGGACCGTGGTTCGAATCCCGGTGCCGGACGATTCCCACCGGATTAAAAAAAATTGATGGAATTGCACAAAGGTGCTTGGGGTGCAGCCTGACCCCGGCGACCATTGCCGGTAATGCACTCCCTCACCAGAGCAGGATTGGCCACCCTGGTGCAGTAACGGCCACAACCTCCCATGAATACGCTAACTAACCCTCGGCCCTCAGTCCCCAGCGGCTGCGAAGCAACTGACCACGGCGGCGGTCAGACCTGTGACGCAGCAGAGGGTGCTAAGAATCCCTGGATTCGGACAGGCCGCCAATGGAATCTGAACCTGGCAACGTTTAACGCGCGAACCTTATCTAGCGAAGCAAGTCTCGAGGTGTTGTTAGAGGAATTGGAGGGCATTAAATGGGATGTAATAGGGCTTAGCGAAGTTAGGAGGGCAGGCGAAGCCCTTACGGTGCTGAAAAATGGACACGTCCTATGTTACCGTGGTCTAGAGGACAGAAGAAAACTGGGACTGGGACTTCTAGTCAATAAAAGCATAGCTGGCAACACAGACGAATACTATCGCATTAACGAAAGGGCAGCAGGTCTTGTAATTAAGCTGAATAAGAGGTACAAGCTCAACGTGGTGCAAGGCTACGCGCCCACTTCCAGCCACGACGACCAAGTAGTGGAACGCTTCTATAAAGATGTGGAATCGGCAATGGCTAAAGTAAGAACACAGTATACCGTAGTTATGGGGGACTTCAATGCTAAAGTAGGCAAGAATCAGGCTGGAGACAAGGCAGTTGGGAACTATGGTCTGGGCTGTAGAAATAGCAGGGGGGACCTTCTAGTTGAGCTTGCAGAACGGAATAACCTACGCATAATGAATACCTTCTTCTGTAAACGGGAGAGTCTGAAGTGGACCTGGAGGAGCCCGAATGGGAAGCACAAAAATGAAATAGTCTTCATATTATGCGATAACCCTGGCGTCGTGCAGGATGTGGAAGTGCTCGGAAGGGTAAGGTGCAGTGACCACCGTATGTTAAGATCTCGAATTAGGCTAGATTTGAGGAGGGACCGCAAAAAGCTAGTACGAAAGAAGCCGATAAATGAGCTAACAGTACGACGTAAAGTACAAGAATTCAAGATCGCGCTGCAGAACCGATATTCCGCCCTTAACGAGGAAGCCGAGTTTACTACACAGGAAGCCAGCGACAACCTTACACGCATTATCACGGAGTGTGCAGTAGAAGTCGGGGGCACTATGGCTAGACAGGATACTGGTAAATGTTCACAGGAGACGAAAGATCTAATCAGGAAACGGCAAACCACGAGAATCTCTACCGCAGCTGACAGAATAGAAATAGCCGAGCTCTCGAAGTTAATCAATAAGCGTAAGACAGCTGACATACGGAAGTATATTATGGAGATGATCGAATACGCTGCAAAGAACGGAGATAGCCTGAAAGCAGTGAAGAGCCGTCTTGGCGTGGGGAAAAATCAGATGTATGCACTTAAGGATAAGCATGGCAATGTCATCACAAATAGGGATAAAATAGTCACAGTAGCCGAGGAGGTCTATAGAGATCTGTACAGCAGCCGGGACATACAGGATAATGCCGAACGAGACAGTAGTTCAGAGGAGATAGACATCCCACCAGTAACGACCGAAGAAGTAGGGAAGGCTTTGAAAGAAATGAAAGGGGGCAAAGCACCTGGTGAGGATCAGATAACAGCAGACCTCTTGAAGGATGGCGGAGAAATTGTACTTGAAAAACTGGCAAACCTGTATACGCAATGCCTAATGACCGCAATGGTACCGGAATCTTGGAAGAACGCGAACACCATTTTAATCCATAAGAAAGGCGACATGAAGGACTTGAAAAATTACAGGCCGATCAGCTTACTGTCAGTCGTCTACAAGGTATTTAGCAAGGTATTCGCTAACCGAATCTCTGCAACCTTAGATTTCAGTCAACCTAAAGAACAAGCAGGGTTCCGTAAAGGTTATTCAACAATGGACCATATTCACACGATCAATCAGGTGATAGAGAAGTGCGCTGAGTATACTGAACCCCTATACATAGCCTTCATAGACTATGAGAAAGCATTTGACTCGGTCCAAACCCTAGCAGTCATTCAGGCGTTACGGAACCAGGGGGTAGATGAGCATTATGTAAGAATACTAGAGGATATCTACAATGGGTCCACAGCTACCATCATCCTCCATAGGGAGAGCAGTAAAATGCCTATAAGGAAGGGTGTCAGACAAGGAGACACAATCTCTCCAATGTTATTCACAGCATGCTTACAAGAAGTATTCAGAACGTTGGATTGGGAACAGGTGGGAGTAAGGGTCAATGGAGAATACCTCAGTAACCTCAGGTTTGCGGATGACGTTGCCTTGCTAAGTAACTCGGGGGACAAATTGGAAAGCATGCTTTCCGCACTGGGCGAACAGAGTAGAACCGTGGGCATGAAAATTGATATGCAGAAAACTAAAGTAATGATCAATAACCTCGGGACAGCAGCAGTTTGAGATAGGTGGCGAGGCAGTGGAAGTGGTAAGCTAATATATCTACTTAGGCCAAGTTAGTGAGCATAACCTCCTTCAATTTACTTTATGCATCCCGGAGGCCGTGTCTGGCACAACAACAAAACGAATTCGCAATTACAATAGAAGAAATAACGCTGCCATTAACACCGAATTAGAACAATCTTTTTCTCAAGTGTTACTACCTACATTGAGTTGTCCATCCGTAAATGAAAACTGGGTACTTGTTAACAGCAAATGACTGCACTTGTCGACCACTAGGTTCCCATACTGTCCATAACCAACGATAATATAAGCCCTTGGTTCAACAAGGTTCTTAGAAAACTATACAACAAAAAGAAGCCTTTGAACAATATGGCTAAACGCTTCCGCACGGATAAGGCATGGAAGGCCTTCAAACTCTGTTGAAAAATATACTGCTCAGCTAAAACTTCAGCTAACGATAACCGGCCAGAGATAATAACACTATTACTTTACACGTAACTGACAACATACCTATCCCTAGCGCCGACTGCCCCTCCGTGTTCAACGCGTTTTTTCATCTGTTTTCACTTAGGTGGGGTTCGCCACCACGGGGCCAAGGCCACCAGACACGAGTAGCTCGGCTCCCGTTTATTTCGCTACAATCGCGGACCTTTTTCCCTGACCATCATACAGCAAGACCCAGCAGTTCCTGTACGTCTTCTGGAACACGTGGATTTCATGATCCCACTTCTCGCTGGCTACGCTAGGCCTCGTCTCCAGGCCTAGCGGCACCGCTGCGTCTATCATGTCACCTACGGCCACATCGGATCACAGCGACCAATCAACGTCGCACCAGACATCCCCCGCCACTATGAAGTTTGACGAGCTAAGTGGCCATACAATTCCCCCAGAAAATTCTTGGAAGACAGTGCTCGCCGTCCGCTCTAAACCGCTACACGCAAAGCAGCCACCCAGCCATCTATAGGCCTCCTCCGCTGGAGGCTGGCGACATGCAGCGGCTCTAGTGGCAAACACCTCTGGGTAGTACAAAAGTAGACGACCCTCGCCGCCATGCATGTGTTTTCAATTACTAGGCAGAGTGAAACTTGGTTTTACTTAGTTTAATCGCTTTGTGGCGGCTTTAAATGACTGCATACTGTATAATAGCCCTTAAAGTAGTTGTACAGGCTAAAAAAATAATATCCGCTCAAACAACCCGATTTATCGGCTTTCTTTTCAGCGAGCTGTCGCGGTCGTCGTGGCGTGGGACAGTATCGCCAGGTAGGGTGGCCTAACTTCCTGACGACGATTACTGCTCTTTCTTCTGGCGTGCGGTCGACATAGGAAAGTTCACGAGTAGCATAAACACGGAACGCTGATCATCATATAGCCTGAGGTAACTGCAAAAGGTTGCTTCAGCGGGAGCATGCAAGTGAACCCAAGAATCGCGTAGCCGACTGAGCTGACACTGCTGGCCTGGCACCACCATAAAAACGAGTGGAAATATTGTTTTTTTATTTTCGAAAACTACATGATCCTTGCGTAACGTTTTACACCGCACGATTTGCGAACGGCAGGTACATCTGTACTAGCGAGTAGGTGAGGCATTGCGTCAAAAAAACAAATTAGCGCTATTAAAGGACGCAGAACAATCACCAAATCGCACGCCCACTGACTGCAGAATTATGTAGTTCTATATTTGCATAACATAACACAACGCAGCAGCATACACGGCGCGCGGCTCCGAATATTTACATGCTATCATCACTGACTCTGTTGGTTATCTTCGTTGCTAACAATCTGAACGCCGACACGCCAGTTTTGTCCTCAAGTAGAGTTAGACAGCGAGACAAGAACAAAAAATTGGTCACTTCGAGTTGAATTGTCCCCCATCTTCACACTTCGCCAGATTATTGCCAAATATTACCGTACTTACCCAATTCTAACGCGCACTTTTTTCCCGCAGAAATAGGTGAAAAATCGCATGCGCGTTAGAATCGGATACGAAACCGAAATTGCCCCAACAGCGGAAATTTCGTCCCACCCATCGCCATCGCCATCACAAGATGGCACCGAAGTTTTTAGCAACAATTTTTCGGACGCATGAAGCATAGGCGCCTGGGCTTTTCTATCGGCGGTCACACAAATCGTCAAATCGTTCCACTTGCGCACTTGATAAGAGCAATGGCAACCCCTAGTCTAGTTCACTATAGGCTGAAGCAAACGCGCCTCTGGAGAAGCTCGTGGGATGGGCTTGCGAGGCGTGGGCCACGATCCCATCGACCATGGTTGAACGTTCATTCAGAAGTGTGGCATCGCGAACGCGCTTGACGGCACCAAGTAAGAGATGTTGTGGTCAGCGGAGAGCGACGAGGAGTGAGATGAGTGAGATTACTTCGGGAAATAAATCGCCCCTTTCTCTCGCATTCGTTTTTCTTGCTCACAAAGTTCCGTGCGCGTTACAATCGGAGGTGCAAGTTTTTTCGTTTTTTTTTGCCAGGAAAATCGGGTGCGCGTTAGAATCGGGGGCGCGTTAGAACCGGGTAATTACGGTATTGGCGACTCGCTGAATTTTTTCGCTTTGCATTCAAAGCCCCCCTCTCCCGCCCACCCGATATGCCGTTCAGCCCTCCGCCGTGTCACCTGATGCAACTCGGCCCTACACTTCAAAACGTTGCCGACCCTCATTCTCCCCTAAAGTGCCAACTGGGAATATATGACGCAAGAGAGTAATTAAGTAAAGTAAGCGCAAACAACGAAAGCGAGCGGCCAATCGGTTCGCCCAACCACTTTGTTTTACGGCCACTAATTTCGGAATCGCAAAACAGATTTCACCCTTATTACGCTCGCTCAATTTTGTCACTGAGGCACGCAACAAAACGGCAAGCTAACGCTGCACTATGTATTCGTAACGCCGACACACACGAGCACAATTTAATGAAAGCGCACGCATGGTGCGCAGGTACGCAAAAGAGCGGCGCACCGCAGCAGTCGATGATCGGCTGTGGTTGAAAAGTCCTGGTCACCTAGAGTAGTAAGTAGTTTACACTAGAAATTTCACTTCAAATTTCACTTCATTCGGCCATGGATCGGTGAACGTGCGAATGACATAGCGCTGTCACCGTCCCGGCACTTTCGTCGGCACTGCAAACGTATTTAGCACTCCAAAGCTTTTCCCCTAATGCCAAGTTGATCGCCAGAAGAGATCGGACCCGTCGGGCATGGGCTGGTGACCATGCCGCAAAACAATCGGGAGCATCGAGCTCATTTTGCTTCTCTCAACACGGGATCCTATGGGACCCGCGAATCTGTACTACCCGGAAGTACTGCCCGGAAGCCGCTTGCGCAGCACCCCCTGGGCAGCGCAGCAGGACTATCGTCCCACCGCGATCTACAGGAAGGCCCATGCGCGTCGACCCGCAGCTCGACTCCCAGACAACCACTACGTGATCATTTACCGCCCGCGCTTTGGTCTGAGTAAAGCGTCCGGGGCTCCCAGAACTTTTGCGGTAAGTCTGGCTGAATCAAGCTCCATTTAGAGGCAGGAGTTTCTCAACGAAGTTATTGTACTGCCGCAAGACGAGGGAGCGCAAGACAAACCCAGCAACATCACGCCCCTTAGCTGGTGACAGCGCTCCGGTTTCGGCGTAGCGTGTTAAATAATCGACCGCAACAAATACCCATCGGTTGTCGGAAGGAGTGCATGGCAAGGGGCCGTACAGGTCGACGCCTACTAGATCGTAAGGACGAAGAGGACATGACAAAGGCTACAGAGGGCCGGCTGGTTGCGGTGCAGGCGTCTTGCGGCGCTGACAGTAAGTGCAGGTACGAATGTATTTGCTCACGAAGCTGTACATTCCACGCCAATAGTATCGTTCGCGGAGGCGAGTGTATGTGTTAAGAAGTCCAGCGTGAGAGGTTTGGGAATCAGCATGGTAAGCAGCGCGTACAGCCGCACGAGAACTGCGCGGAACCGCAAGAAGCTACTTCCAACCATCGAGCATATAATTGCGGCGATCGAGAAGGTGGTTATCTCGTATGGTGAAAGTGGGCTGCTTGGCGTGGAAGAGCCCTGGGCCGCGTAGGAGTCGGTGTAGGGGAAAGAAACTCGACGATCTTCGCAATCCATGGATCACTGCGCTGCCGGGAAGCTATGTCGGTGAAGGTCAATGACGCGAAGGTCAATATCAGTGTCAGTGAAGGTCAATGTCAGTGAAGGTCAATATCGGTTCCCGCAAAACGTTCTGCGTTACCAGGCAGCGGAGACCGAGACAGTAAATCCACACCAGAGTGCTTGAGCCGGATCAATAAACAACTCGAATATCATACTCCTGCAGTCGGGGCGCCCAACGAGGAAGACGTCCCATAGGGTCTTTGAGGGACGACAGCCAGCACAGCGAGTAATGGTCGGTTACTCCGTCAAAAGGGTGGCCGTAGAGATAGGGTCGTAATTTGGAAAGACTCCGACGATGGCAGGACATTCTTTCTCGGTAATTGAATAGTTTTTTCAGCTTTTGTAAGAGTCCGGCTAGCGCACGCGACGACGCACTCGTCGTAGTTAGGCTTGCGTTGAGCGAGTACCACACCGAGGCCTGCACCGCTGGCATCAGTATGGACTAAAGTAGGGGCGTTCGCATGGCAGTGCCGGAGTGTGGCTGGCAAAATCAACAGACGCCGCAAGGTTGTAAACGCTTAGTCGCACTCCTTGGACCACGAGGACAGGCCATTGTCACCACCGAGGAGCTTGGTCAGTGGCGCAATGATAGACGCGGAATTTCGTACGAAGCGCCGAAAGTACGAGCGCAGCCCAGTGAAGCTGCGGAGGGCTTTCATTGACGTCGGTTTGTGAAAGTCGGCGACAGCACGGAGCTTTTCGGGATCGGGTAGGATGCCATCCTTTGACACGGCATGGCCGAGAATAGTCAATGTGCGAGCCCCAAAGCGACACTTTTTAAGGTTCAGTTGAAGCCCTGCAGCAGTTAGGCATATATATATTTGGTGCAGATGAGTCAGGTGAGTCTGAAAATCCGAATAAAACACGACGACATCGTCTAGGTAACCAAGACATGTCCGCCATTTGAGACCACGCAACATGTCATCCATTATTCTTTCGAGCGTCGCGGGTGCATTGCATAGGCCAAACGGCATTCCATGAAACTCATATAGGACGTCTGGCGTGACAAAAGCCGTTTTTGGTCGATCAGACTCAGCACTTGGGACATGCCAATAACCGGAGCGCGAATCAAGGCTGGAGAAGTTTTTAGCACCATGCAAACAACTGGAGGGTGACATCTATTCCAGGCAGGGGATAAACGTCTTGCCAGGGGATCTCGTTAAGGCGGTGATAGTCAACACAGAATCGGAGGGACCCATCTTTTTTGTGACAAGCACCACAGGCGACGCCCAGGGCCTTTGAGAAGGTCGGATGACGTCACGTCGGAGCACGTCATCGACATGCTCACTAATGACGCCACGGTCCTGTTACGACACCCTGTAGGGTCACTGTCACAACGACATTTGAGAACCTGTGTCAGTGTGATGGGCGACCGTGGATGTTCTGCCCAAAGGAGCTTGCTTGCAGTCAAATGAAGACTGAAACTTCCTAAGAAAAGCCAGATGGTCGTTGCGTTGCACAGGGTCTAAATCGGAAGGGATAGACTTCTGGAAGATGTCGTCAGAGGTGGGCGTATAGGTAGCATCCATCGCGTTGAACGAATTTAGCTGCTTTAAAAGCGCGTCGTCGGACACGTCGAGGCTGAAGACGGAGTCAACACTTTTAATATTGCCGAGGGATTCCCACGAAGCAAGCTGAAAGGGTGGGTAGTCTGGTTGCAAAAAACATCGCTGTGCGGCCAGATAGGAGTGTCAGCACAGCATACGGAAGCGGCAAACCCTTGCGAGCAATGAAAACGTGTAATGGCGTAAATAAAACAGCTCCGTCCGCAAGAGCACTACCAACTGAGCTTCGCGCCGGGATATCCACGTCTTCGTCTACGGCGAGCTTTTCTCTATTAGTAGAGGAATCGTTTGGGGACGGAGCGTCATTTTGTGAACAAAATTCGTCTTCGGTGTGGGCGCAGTCAATTACGGCGTTCTGCATCGACAAAACGTCCCACCCAATGATAACGTCGTGTGAGCACATGGCAAGATGGCGAATTCAATTGCGTAGAGAATATCTTGAACGGCGACTCGAGCAGTACACGCAGCCAAAATTGCAACATGTTCTGTGCTTGCAGTTTGGAGAGAAAGTCCCAGAAATGCCGTCGTGACTTTCTTCAGCGAGTGACATAGTTTTGCACTGATGACCGTCACGGCTGCTCCGGTATCAAGAAGCGCCAGCGCAGGGACCCCATCTATTAACACGTCAATGACATTTTGCGGACGTAGGTGAGGGCTTTGGTATTTGGACGGGTATGCAGTTCGTGCCTCACGAACTGCGCGAATCAGTTTCCCTCTGGAGTGGGGGCGGAGTGGCGGCGCATGGGGGATAGGGAGCGGCGACGGGGCGACGGCGATCAGCGGCCTTCGAACATCTGACGGTCGGCCGAAAACGAGATTGGAGGTTGTCCCGAGGACACGTTATGATGTGGTGGTTGTGTGGCGTAGGCAGACTTCTGGGGCACACGGGGAGATGAAACGACACGGCGGCGGCACTGTAAACTTGACCGGGGTAGCAGCAAGAAAAACATACGGGCCGGTTGCCGGGAGTACGCAGAGACTCCAGTACGGCACAGCTGGTGGTCTGCTCGGTGGAAACTAGGGAGCTGGCTTCAAAGTGGGAGGTGCCACCCCTGGTATCGCTTGCCGAAACGACCGAATAGATGAGTGCACTGGCTCCGCGGGACATTAAACGCACGTCATTGGCATGGCTGCTGGAGCTGCAGCAACTGTATACTGGAGCTGCAGTATATTTTTCGCTCTTACGACTGTCATTTCACTACATTCCTGTTTCTGTTTTCTGCACTGATATTTATTTATGTACCACCTGCATGTACCATCTGTATGCCCACCTGCTATGGTCTCGGAATGAGACTGGCAGTATTGAAAATAAAAAATAAAACTGTAGCTGTAAGCGGCGCCGCCACTGTAGCTGCCACCTGTGGAACAGCCAGCGGTGCGACCGCTGCGGTAAAGACGTTAGCTGGCTGTAGGGCCTCGGCAACCGGTTCGCGGATGGTCGCCTGCAGAGAAGAAGGCAGGCTGGACGAAGCCTGCTCAGTAAACGGCACCAGCGATAGCGGATGTGCTACCTCCACGCGGACAATTTTTTTGATTTTCGCCTCGAGCTGCACTTGGTTCAAAGAGAACATTAAGCTCGAGAGAGATTCTTTCGTCGGCAATGAATGGCGAACCAAGGCCCTTTGCCGGCGCAGTTCCTCAAAACTCTCGCACAGGCCAATCACTTCAGTCACTGATCGAAGGTCCTTGGACGCAAGAATGTGGAACGTTTCGTCGTCCACTCCTTTCAGAATGTGTTTGATTTTGTCAGCATCGGACATTGACGACTTGACGCGCCGACAAAGTTCCACAACGTCTTCATAGTAACCGGTGAAGTTCTCGCTGGGTTGTTGACCCGTGTACGCAGGCGTTGTTCAGCGTGCAGTTTCCGTACGGCGAGTCGATCAAAGTCCCGAGTTAAGTTGTTCCTGAAGTCAGACCAGGTCTTCATACCGCTGCGTTGTTGTTATACCACAAGATTGCTGGTTTTTCGAGGCAAAATAAGACGTTGTGCAGCTTGGTAGCGTCGTCCCATTTGTTGTAGGCGCTAACTCGCTCGTAAGAAGACAACCAATCTTCAACGTCATAGTCACCTTTACCGCTGAAAAACTGCGGTTCGCGCCGTTCGGCGGTTCGCGGCCCACCACAGATGACCGATGGCACCTGTGGAGGGTGTTGGTGGGCAGCGACCATGGGGGTTACGGGGGTTGTTAGCTTCCGACTGCGGAGTTCCAGGGTGTACTACGGTTCACCTCAAACCCCGGCTCCTCCGTCAATTGCAAAGGGGATTTTTGGAAGGAAGACAGAGTCCGCTGGAGAGGGATCAAGAGGCAAAACTGTCCAAAGTGAACTAGCCAGAGTTTTCGACTCGTGCCGCGCGATCACGCTTCTGTGATGACAGCCGTTGATCCGTACTACATGCTCATTGGGGGATCACTGGTCGGTGAAGAGGGATTGTTCGGCTGCAGCACTTCAAGCAATCTTCAATAAATCTGTTATGGAACAGGACGCGTACGCGAGTCCATGGCTGAACTGAACCGAGGTTTATTTGAATATTGCTCTGAGCCACCCGCCGTGGTGGCTCAGTGGCTAAGGCGTTGCGCTGCTGAGCACGAGGTCGCGGGTTCGATTCCCGGCCGCGGCGGCCGCTTTTCTGATGGAGGCGAAAAGCAAAAACGCCCGTGTGTACGAGATTTCGGCGCACGATAAATATCCCCAGGTGGTCAAAATTAATCCGGAGCCCTCCACTACGGCGCGCCTCATCGCCTGCGTTGCGTCGGCGCGTTAAACCCCACAATGAATCAAAATCAATCAATGAATATTTCTCCCTTAGCCCCAACGCTGGCAATAGTAGGCGGTTAGCCGTCTTTGCCCTCTTCCTTTACTAAATCCGCAACGTACTCCCTCTAGAGACGGTGACACTAGTGGGGAAGTGCAGAACACGGTAGTATAGGTTTTGCATAGTTGGGGGTCCGATGTCATTCTTTTGAAAGCGACAGGTGGCAGATGCCTCCTGCTTTATCCTCCATCGATGCATGGAGGCGTGATGCCTTCCTCTTGCTACTTTCTTGGTTTAAGACGGGGCACGCTGTTTTGCTTGAAACAGATTGCCTGCGGACCGAGGCAATGAGGTCATTCTTCGAGCAACCATGGATAATGCGTATTCGGAATGCAGGCTGAACCCGGTCAGTGGTCCCCTTTTCTTTTCCTGTTCGCTTCCGATGTTGCTTTCTGCATCTTGGCTGAATGTTTTCCAGTTGCGTATGAATCGATGCCACCGAGTAGGTTTTGCTTACTTGTGGTGGAATAGACGTTTCACTTTCACTTGACCGGATTTGCATGTTTTGAAATTTGCTTCCGAGTTCGTTAGGGAACGCCGGTACATGAGTTAATATCTTGTCGTTGCACGCGGGACACTTCTCCTTGATTAATTGCATCTGAGTGCTGCGCATGGGCGATGTCCTTTTGTGTTTAGCTCCGAAAGCATGCGAGCCTGGGATGGTATTTTCCTCCCTTGGGTGGAATGGCACGGCGACGGCTGCTTCGTCGAACTCGGTATTGCTGCTACGTCCCGTGGCCTGGATCACCGACGACGTAGTAAATGTATGGTTGCTGTGCTGCTCCGTCCTCTCTTCCGCTGAAGACAACAAATCCACGGCTTCGAAGGCAGCCCTTGTTGTGAATGGGAAGATGGCCGTGTCCCTTCTCTGAATAGGAAACCCCTGCTTGTGTAGAGGTGGCGACAAACTCTTCGTCGTGGTGAGCGACGCCCTAAAAGTTGCCTGAGAAATTCATTTTTTAGTAAATTCTTCGTTCTACTTATCGTGTATTAGTATTCTTCGTCTTCTTCCAAGTCCTTTACGAAGCTTTTGAAGTCCAGAAGGGTCTAAATCTGCCCGTTAAGCTTCCTAAGTTCGACTTGTCTTTCTTTTTCTGTACGGTGCAACTCTTACTGATGGTGACGATCTCCAGACCCGAACAGTGGTTTTGGCTAGTTTTGTTATTGCCGCCCGTAGGATGATCTGTGATAATATAAGTCGGCCGACGCCTGTCGTCAGAAGCCGATGGCTTGGGTTCATCTCCGGGTTGCAGACGGGGTGTCTGCGTCCAGCACGCAGCCATGGCAGGCACCGCTGAAAAGTGAGTCCACCGAAATGTGAGATGCGCGTACTCGAGGCTATGCACTAACTTTGAGGCGCTGCCCCATGAAGTCCGCTGATTCGTTGTTTCCAGATTTCACAGCACCCTAATTTTTTGGAACGGCACGCGTACTCGAGTCTATGGCTGATCTGAAATGAAGTTTATTTGCTTCTTTCTCTTCTAGCCCCAATGGTGATGATAGTAGATGGTTAGCCGTCTTTTCCCTCTTCCTTTAGTAAATCCGCAACATCCTCAATGTTTACCGTCCTCCGCCAACCTCAATTCACGCGATTGAAGCCTTGGTACATGACGCTAACAAACAAGCATCGCGCAGTCCGTTCATCCTATTTGGAGATTCCAACGCTCCACATCACTGTTGGGGCTGCGCACAGGCATCAAAGAAAGGCACCGCCCATCTTCAGCTACCCAGCACCATGCCCTCACTCAATACGACCTAACCACCACACCAGGCTGGGCACGAGCATCTCCCGTGATACCACCCCTGACCTCAACTTTGTACACAAATGATGATGGGGATTTTTGAATGTTTATGACGCAAGGCCGAAAGAGGCAAAGAGCCCAAGAAAGTGTTTTGATGACTAGGTGAAAACTAAAATTAGTTAGGGGAACACGAATAAAATAATTAGGGACTATGAGCATGTCTGGTGTAAATGGCCAGGATGAAGACCTAGGGTGGTAAAAAGATAAATAAGATGGCTGGTGTATAGGACCAGGGGTAAAAGTAAGGGCGGTATGAGAGGAGCTGTAGAAAGTAAACTTCTGATAGAAGCTTTAAGGTGGGCTGAACAAAAAACATGGCATCGTCTCCTAAAAACTATGACGGATGTAATAGAATAGGTTCTCTGTAGAGTTCTCTGAAGTGTTTGCGTCGTGTAATGTCTATCGCCTTGCATTGAATGAGGATGTGTATCAGGGATAGGCCCTCCACACACCTGCTACACAGGTGTCTTGGAGATCCAGTGAGCAGGTGTGAGTGCGTCAAATGTGTATGGCCTATCCGCCACCTAGCTAAGGTAGCTTCGATGTGTCTGTTGTGTGAGTCACTATTGTATGATCCCAAGTGTGGTTTTATTACGTGTAGTTTGTTGTCTGTCTGTTCACTCTAGTCTGCTTGCCAAGTTTTAGGAGCTGCTGTTTATTGTGTGGCTTGAGGTCTGTGTAAGGTAGTGTTGTTATGTTTATTGTGTTTCGGGCTGCCGCGCTGGCGGTCATTTCATCCGCCAGTTCATTTTCGCCGATGCCACAGCGGCCTGGCACCCAACACACAGTAACCTCATGGTTTGAAGAATACGCTAGCATGATATTTTCAAGACAAGATAAATGACATGGTTTTTTGATGACTTGCCGGATGAAAAGGCACAGAAAACGCTCAGCGAATCTGTATAGATGATGGATTTAGGAATATGATGTTCAAGTATGTGACTTAAGACCAGAAAGATGCCATATGCTTCTGCCGTAAAGTTACTTGTCTTTACATTCATGGTTCTACCTGCTTCAAAATTGGGTCCATGCGCAGCGCAAGACAGCGCAGTGAACGTTTCAGAAGCATCACTGAAAAACTCCGCAGCCCTGAATTTATCATGCAGATCATTGCGTCCTGTATTTTACAATGCCAAATGCATCCGCCCGGTTCCCAATTTCCCAATGGGAGTGAATGGCACGCCTGCGGTGTCCATATGTCCATGTGTCGCAAGGTGGGGCCCCGAGCTGAACCAGGATCACCCCATGGTAACCAAATTCGAGGGTGGCTTGTGCCTGGTTTCCGAGGCAACCGATGTTTGAGGTTGTCAGAGTAACGACGCTCCCGCTAGCGTTAGAAAACTGAGACCCGCGGCGGGGCACGTTTTGCCAACGTTGCCGCTTTCCACCACGCGTCGCCCAAGATGAACCGGTCACATGACTAAAGCTCTGGGAAAGCTAGCAATTGGGGGAGAGTGGCCGGAGTATAAGGAGAGGGCTTGGTTGGCCGGCACAGGCTGATGCGTTTGGCTTTGTGAAAATACAGGAGGTGATGTGCCGATACATAAAATGTTGCAAAATCCCAGTTCTTGGTGTCTTGTTCCTATTGTATTGTAAGAAAGACAGGTCACATGATGCACGACGAAGGTGTCATGGGGCTACAAGATCAGTGTGAGATGATTTGAATGTATCTAAGAAGGAGACCTCATGAATAGTCACCTCATCCCTCACTCTATGCGAGAAGGGTGTTAAGAAATAAAGTTGCGCAGGCAGGGGGCGACATTCCTCGGAGTAGAAGGGAAAAGAAAAGGACAATCGGGGGCGCTCACTGCCTGCTAGTCGGCTCCGTCACCATATCGGAAGCCAGACGCTGGTCTTCTTTCGCTACAAAGGGAACAGAAATTGATGGGCGGTTCAAAAGAGTTCAGTTTTGGACGTATAATTAAAAACCGGTTTAAAGGGATGGTGATTCATTGACGAGGTTTTGGAGGCACCAACATAAGTTCGCTGGTAGGGTAAGCACCATTTGTCGCACTCTGTATAAAGACTGTTGACAGGACTAGTGCGGAATGCGGCACAAGAGATACGAAGCCCCGTGTGAAGCACTGGGTCAAGCATTTTAAGTGCTGTTTTCGTGGCTGACCCATACACAACATTTCTGTAGTCCAACCGTAACCCTACCAATGCGGCATAAAGGTGAAGCAGAAGTTTTTGTCTGCACCGTATGATTGGTGAGATAGGGCTTTCAGAATATTCTTTTATTTTAGGCATTTTTATTTTAGTTGTTTTATATGAGGGACGAATGTTAGTTGTTTGTTAAACACCACACCCAAAAACGTGTGTTCTTTTTTTACTGGAATTGAATCCCCACTAAGTTTTAAGTCAGGATCGGGCAGCATCCCCAGCCTTTTTGAGTATACAACACAGGTGCTTTTCACAGGATTAAGTCTGAAACCGTTTTTGTCTGCCCAGCCAAAAAGTTTGTTTACCCCAAAGCTGGACCCTGCGTTCACATATAGAAATGTTACATGATTTGAAAGATATGTGAGCGTCATCTACACGTGAGAAATAGAGGGTGGCAGTGCCGACCGGAGCGAGTTCATTCTAACGATCCACATTGTGCAGCTCAAAACACCACCTTGAGGCACGCCATTCTCCTCCACGTGCACATTTGATAGAGCCGACCCAACTGTAACACAAAACGCTCGTGTAGACATGTAACTAGAAAAAATGTTCAACATGTCACCTGAGATAACAAAAAAATTTTAAGTCTCTCAGAATGCCATGGCTCCATGCTGTATAATATGCTTTTTCAATGTCAAAAAATACTTTCATGCACCATTTCTTATGTATGTATGCATCCTCAATGTAGGCCGCTAAAACCAGTTGATCATTTGTGGACCGCCCCGCCCGGAAGCCTGCCCGGCAGCTCTCGAGAAGACCATTGTACTCTAGAAAGCATACAAGAATCCTACTGACCATTTTCTCGAGCAGCTTGCGCAGACAGATTTTACGGCGATGGGACGATAGCTAGCAGGGGAAGACGGATCCTTTCCCTCCTTCAGAAAAGCCACTACAATGGCCTCCATCCAATACCCTGGAAGGTGCCCTGAAAGCCATATTTTGTTGTAGAGGTGTAAAAGTGTTTCGAGTGTGGTGCGTGTAAATTTTGTAAGCGTTGTATGAATGCGGTCTCCTTCTGTAGCTGAAGGCTTACAAGTACTGAGAGCCAGCTTGAGCTCATTAAGTGTAAGTGGGGAGGTATAGCAGGTGTTTTAATTATTATTATCCCACAAGGACTTCTTTTTACTAGATGTTTTGTATTTTATGAAAGTGTTTCCGTAGTGTGCAGAACTGGACACGTGTTGGAATCGTGCAAGTGTGTTGGCCTGATCTTTGAGTGTGTCCCGTGTTCTGCTCACGAGGGGCAGGCTGCGTGTCTGTGGTACCTTGAGTTTACGTATACGTTTCCATACTTTGCGTCTGTCTGTGTACGAGTTTATGAATGTGAGGAAGGCATGCCAACTCTCCCTTTTTGCATCACGGCGCCCGCCCTTCTAGAGGGCTTTTGCCTGTTTGAATTATACATGGTTATCAGACGTGGGCACCGGCGAAGGACACCCCACGCCTTGTTCTGGGCCACTCGCGCTCGCCTGCAGTTCTCGTTCTACCAGAGCCTCCTTGGCTTATGCGGGACACTGGAGGCCTGGGGAATAGACTTGTCGGTGGCGTCGAGGATGTGCGCCGTGAGCAGTTGGGTCGCCTCTTCTACATGTAGGTGTTTATGGATGTGTAGTCTAGTTTAGATGTTTCTGTGTATATACACCAGTTTGCTCTTCCCTCACTGAATATTTTATGAGAGGGGGAAGTGTTTGTGCCTTTGCCTTTGTATGGCAATTTGGTGGGGAAGTGGTCACTACTATATAAGACTATGTCCACATACCACTCAAGAAATGGGAAAAGAATTGCAGATGCAAGAGCCAAGTCAAGATGTGAACGACTGTTTTGTCCTATGTTATAATATGTATCTTGGTTTTTGTTAAAAAGGCATGCTCCCGATAATGTCAGGAATATTTCATTTAGGCGACATCGGGCATCTGTGCAGAAAGATCCCCAGAGTTAATTATGTGCTTTTAGGGCGCCTAAGAACAAGTATGGTTCAGGTAGTTAGTCCATGAGGGCCTCAAACTCAGCGTTCGATAGTTGGTAATCCGGAGAGATGTAGAGGAAGCTTACCGTTATTAACCTATTAAAAATTATGGTTCTAATTGGGACAGCTTGCACAATGGTGTTTAGGTGGATGGTGTGACACGCTAAGAATTTTCGGGCTACTATGGCCACACCACCTGAAGAATAAACGCAAGTGTGCCTGTCTTTTCGAAATAGCAAGTAGCTATTCAAGAAGTTAGTGTGTTTACTATTAAAGGTGTGCTTCCTGATGACCCATAAGCCTTGGCTGATGTGAATGAAGTTTCTCACACACATAATCTAGATTGTTGATAAGGCCTCTACAATTCCATTGAATGTTTTCTGTTCCCATCATTTACATTTAAGAATGACTGGAGTGTACGTGCGTTTGTTGATGTGTTGTTTTTCGGGTCTGTTACGCTGGGATTGGGCTTTTTGTGACTTTCTGTAGGCTTGGACGTCCGAGCCGCTCCTTGCGCTGCGTTGCAGGCAGGAACGGCCAGACATCCATCCCCTCGTCTGATGTTAGAGGGGTGCCCGACGGACCGGGCCCCTGAACTTGGAACCCCTTCGGGGAACCTTCATTTGAGCCGCCACTGCTGAGGGCGTCGGGGGCGCCAGAGGTGGTACGGGCGGTGCGGTGGCAGTGAGAGCCGATGCGGGGTCCCCGGTGTGCATCCCCTCGGCACCCCCCAACGCACTGGAGGAGGAGGAGGCAGAGGCAGGAGCGGCGCGGGGGTGGGGAAGGGACCAGTCAGACTCGCTGAACTGGGTCCCTGTGGAAACGAGGCGCAGCTCCAACCCCCGGCAAGCTGCGTCGGCGTGTCTCCTCAGGGGGAAAGAGGCGAACCTCTTTCGCGGCTCTGGGAAGGTGATGTTATCAGTGACGTTGATGTTGATGATCTTTTTTCAAGTGGAAATGTTTCGCATTTACGGGAGCACGCTGCATGTAGCCCCCGCCAGTTTACACAAGTGAGGGTGCTAGATGTACAATTGTCACTCGGATGATCTTGCGCCGGGCATGTTGCACAAGTTGTTCGGCCACGGCAAGAGCTTGTGCCGTGCCCGAACCGCTGGCACTTAAAACAGCGTCGTGGGTTCGGGGTGTAGGGACTGAGTGAGCACTGGATAAAATCTGCATGTATATATTGTGTAAGAACTGCGTGGTCAAACATCAAGATGATTTGCTTTGTGGGAATCTCCTTGTCGTCTCTGCGGATGGTGATGCGCCTCACGGCAGTGACGCCCTGATCCTTCAAAGCTTCAAGGAGATCGGCATCCGTTTCGTTCTGCAGATCTGGTTCAGCGATCACACCCTGAGAGCTGTTGAGGCTCCGACGGGGTGTGACCCTGATGTTCAGATCAGCCAGTCTAGTTTGCGCTAGAAGCTTTGCGCATTGCTGCTTGTCATTTTCGTCGATGAGGAGTTCACCAGTCCTTTGTTTTTTGGCCTTATACGATTTTCCAATTATGGCTTCAAGGTACTTCTGCACAAGAAACCGACGGCAATTATCCGGATCAGGAAATCTAAAGGATGGCAATGGGGGAAAAGGTACTTCGGTGCGGGCCCTTTTCAGGGGCGATCAGGTTTTTTTTTTTTTTTTTGGGGGGGGGGGGGGGGGTTGAAAATACCATATAGCATAGTATAAAAGCAGGGGAAGGGGGTAGGTGTGCATCTTCCCAGCCAATCACAAAGAGGGTGGGACACACAGGCCGTAATGTTGTTGAATAGCGAGGACCGGCCTACGTTGTCATGCACGCTGCACTTCATGTAGTTTTTCAATGCCGGCCAAAAATTATGCGTTTCCCATAAAGTAAAATAAGGAAAACTTGAGAACTGGTGCCAGTAAATATTATGAAACGTCAAAATTGCGAAAGCACACACAACTGCTTTGTTAACCGGAAGCTCATGACCAACATTGAAAGCCAATCAGAAATGACTTCCGGGGAATTCACAGTTCAGAGTGAATTTAGTGCGTGGAGATTAGGGCCCCTGCGCTGCAGTTTTGGCGATATGCACCGCCCTCTTGTGCCCGCCTCGGCTAGGTAGTACAGTAGCATACTACCCGCGCCGCCATCTATGTTTTTTTTTTTAATTATAAGCCACAACAAATCTTGATTGTATCTAATTTAATCGCGGTTTGATGCGTTTGAATGATTGAAAATAAACTAGCACGTAAATGATTTGAAGAGGCTAATGAAATTAATATCCGCTAAAACAGGACGAGTTGTTGGCATTTTTGAGCAGCTGCAGCGATAGTCGCGAGATGAGTGTGTATTGCAAGGTCGGACGGTCTAACTTCCTGGTGATAATTATCGTTCCTTCTTCTTGCGTACCGTCGACTTGGGAACAGTTCGCAAACAGCATAGAACACAAAACGTTCGTCTCCTGTAGCATGAGGTAACAACAGAAGATTGCTTTAGGGGGACAATTCAAGCGGATGCGAGAAACGCAGCTCGCTCAGTTAACACCACGAGCCTGGCACAGCCTGTGAAACCAACGGAAATTTTGTGTTATATTTCCGCAACAGAAATTTTCGCATGACATCTTATGCCACTCGATTTACTAACTGCAGTGTATATGTCTGCAAGCGGGTAGAAGGGGTGGCAATAGCATCTTATAAAAAATAGGCGCAATTGAAGGGCGCAAAACAAACAAATCGCCCGTCCGTTGCCTGTTTAGATGACTACTTTTAAGCTTACATACCACTATGCAACCGCATACCGTATATGCGGCCCAAATATGTACGGATACGATCATCGCTGACTGTGTTTGTTATGCTCTAGGGCAGGGTTGGACAACCTACGGCTAGCGGCCGAACACAGCCCGCTGGCCAGTATTTAGCTGCCCCCAACATGACTTCAGAAGCCCCACTCCTCTTCTGACACTAAACATCTTATGGCCGATACGCCAGTTGTGACTTTAAACTGGGGTTAGACTGAAGCCAGGAACAGAGAATTAAATACGTCCAGTTGCCTTCTCCTCGATCTTCACGCTAAGCCCGGTTCTCTATTATCGTCAAACAATATTGACAATTTGCTGAATTATTTCTCTTTGATTTCAAAGCAACCCTCCCCCTCTTACTCGACTTGCCGTCGAACCCTCCGCCATGGCGGTTTTATGGAATTCGGCACTTCACCTCAAAACGTTGCAGACCTTGATCTATAAGTGCGAACTGTGAATAGATATCAGAAGAACGCAATTAAACAAATTCAACGCAAACAGCGAAATTAGAACGGTCACTCAATCAAACTTACATTTTAAGGCTTCCCCAAGATGGATGGTGTGCGTTGAAATCACCATTCAGGATAGGGGGGGGGGGGGGTTGGGATGGGGCGGAATAGCCTGAATGATGTCGTGGAGGCGGTACGTGTCGAAGCCTGCTCGAAGGTGAACAACGGCAGCAATGAAAGTTAATGAAAGGCAAGTGATGTTCACAGTCACTGCCACGTACTCATTTCGGGGATCTGGAGGCAAATTATGCTGTAAGAAGGTCAGGTCGTTTCTTACGGTGAGTAGAACTCTTGTGAGTGCCGCACCAGTGGATGATAGAAATGCCGTGTAGCCGGAAAGCCCAATGTCACCAAGCAGCCGTGATTCAGAAAGTGCAATCACTGGGAAGCGGTGCTTATATACAGAGTGACGTAAGTCTGGAAGGTGCTGGTTGTCCACAAGCGTTCCACTGTAAAATGGTGGTCTTTTTTAAATGCATAGCATTTTAGTAACTCACAATGTCACGCGGCGTTGGCGTGCCTTGTCGTAGTCCGCATGCGCGCCTTGTCGTAGTCCGCATGCGCGTCTTGTCGTAGTCCGCAGGCGCGCCTTGTCGTAGTCCGCAGCCAGGAAGAAATAACAGTTTCCGGCGCCCGGTTTCGAACCCATGACGCCGCGGGCGGAACGCAAAGTGCCCGGCGCACTACCGACCGAGCCACGAAACCGACACAGATTTCGATGCACCGAAAGCGCCTTATATCCTTCACTCATTTCTAGTTTGTTTCGAAAGCGCCACAAGTTGTCCCGCGCCTCCAAAAGATGGCGACACGGGTCCCGCGATCGAGAGATACGACTTACCGGCGCACCCCCTCGGAAATGCTGTGCATTTGATCGTGCCCCTCGCGAGGGGGATGTCGTTTTTACCTATTTCTGTGACAGAACAAAGTTTTTGTTTTTGTTTTCAAGTCGTGTACCACGAGCCCCAGTATCCCTGTAATGCATTTCACTAGCCAAGCTACGCATGCACACAAAAGCCTGGTGTCACTCCCCCCTCCTACTGCCAGAGCGACGTGCAGCCCACTGAAGACTGCATCATCATCACCATCATGTCTACGCCCACTGCAGTGCAGAGGCCTCTCCCAAAGATCTCCAATTATCCCGGTCCTGAGCTAACTGCTACCAATTTATCACCGCAAACATACACCCACTACCGGCAAATTAAAGCTCCGGAGCTCACGTGGACCAAATGACAGTGCCTTAATTCCTAAAAACATTGGCGGTACATTTATACAAGCTACTTTGTCAGAACGGGCTGTGTCAGTTCGAGAATAATCCGTTACAGCCTTCACACTCAAATGTAGTTCATTAGTTCATTTTTGTATCTCTTCCATTCTACCGCCACTGAGGCCGAAGTGTAGCGGCAACGTCCAGGATTGTCAAGATTGTCTGAGTGATAGGGGAAGGAGAAAAGGGGTTTAGAAAGGGACGCAGAGTGTCCACAAGTGATGGTATAACTGAAGAGAGATTTCTGGAGTTTTTTGCTGATAGGTGCTCACGCAGCCGTTTCGCTGGTGGCTGCGAACGTGAAGTGGCAGCTGCAGATGTGGCTTCAGACAGAGGAACAGGTGTCGGCGCTGATTCTTGAGTATGTACTGCCACTGGCAGTGGTGAGAATTGCATGCCCATATTCACGTCGGGAGAACACTTAACAAGCGTTTTGTCCTGCCTGCTAGGACGCTCTTTTTTATGCTCATGTGCCCTAGCAAAAATAGACTTGTTTTCAGGCTGTTCTTCGAAACGAGCTTTCGCAGATTTTTAACCAGTGTTGTTGATGCCCTTCAACTCGTAAATAGCTTTTTCATTCTGAAGAACCTTTAGTGTGTGTACGTGGACTCGTGCTTCTTGCCGCAACAGGGACATTGGAGGTTTTCCGCTGTACAGGATGAACGGTCATGTCTACCACCAAAAGGAGGGAACAGCTCGGGTAGGTTGCATGTGTTAGCCACATGTCCATATCGCTAGCACCTTGTGCACTTTAGCGGTTTTTCAACGTATGGAAAGACCCGGTATTTCGTATAACCCAGAGTGGCGTGCTCAGGGCCGTTTTTGCGGCGAAAAGAACTCTCACATTCTCAGATTTTCCCCAGCCGCCGGGCAGATTTCACAGGTATTCTCTGGAGTAGGCATCTGAAATATCGACATAGGTGAGACATACCGGTATTCCTTTTATGACGCCCACACCACAATTAGTAGGATGATGCTCGTGTTCTTTACCCTGGATGCCGGCAATGCTGGTCACTTTCAGCAGAAACTTGGAGGAGTAAATGTTCCGCGTGGCCACGGCAAATAGGTTGAGGTGGGTATTCGGGCGTACCTGGAAAACTCCTTGATGGGCCATGGACTCCAGACCCTCTTTCACGGCAAGCGGATTAAATTTAGTTATCATTTGAGGTTCTTTGATGGGCTTTAAGATAACTGTAATATAATGCACCGGCGGGTAAACGCTGAACACTTGAGACGCATCCCAAGACGCATCCCTCAAATATTTTAATGAAGTTCGCGCTCAAGAGGTCGTTTTTAGCGCTACAGCCAAGAAAACAGGATACTTTCAGAAAGGCAGGGTCTCGTTCACAGTTGCGTCAAGTGGCCGCAAATCATTTCATGTTAATGCATTATGGCTTTGAACGTTTACACATCCTTTCTCAAATGATGGGTCACGGTCACTCTTTGCACGCCGAGAGAATTATCGTGCATGGGGGCATAATGGGTTTTCAAGACGATAGCCTTTCTTGGGCTACTTAAACACAGAAATTTCTGTCTGTCTGTCTGTCTGTCTGTCTGTCTGTCTGTCTGTCTGTCTGTCTGTCTGTCTGTCTGTCTGTCTGTCTGCCTGGACTCAATTTAGCCTCTAGGCCAAAGTGAAACACAAGCTTCGCAATTGTCTTAATTATCCATAAACTAATCTAAACGGCTACGTCCGGTGTCAAGGTACATACTTGTAAACATTGTTGAACAAAAACAAGACATAACGAAAATTTTAGGCAGAAAATTAATACATATATTATAGTTGCACTATTCCTTTATTAATAAATTTTAATTGCTTGGTTTTTGCGATAGCAAATGAAATATTACATCAACTGCAGAAAACAGTCGCCGGCTGTTGCCTGCGCTGCTATAGCTTCTGATGGTATTTAAGAAATCAAATGGCAACAGCGACGAAAAGTTCCCCTAGATAGGTTCCACGTTCCGCTTGTAACGCTCGTGCTTTAGGACAAGATGGTTTTATAAACGTTCTAGCAGGATGGAGCAATTCCCTCGCTTTCTCCGCCGTACGGCAGCGCTGGCATCGAGGCACCCGACTTGGAGCAGTAAAATACGGTAAATTTAAATTGACTTGAGCAAACCCCTAGCGTGTTATCTTGGGAAGACCAAGACGGGAGAGGAACAGCACGAGAGTGGAGCGGAAAAAACAAGGGAGGCATATACTTGGCTGGGACGCCAGTCGACTCTCGTGTTTAGTCGACATTTGCAATGAAAAGAGCAGATAATCAGCCATTGTTTCGTAATCCTAGACAACACGTACCTGAACAAATCATTAAAAAGTTCACTTCCCGGATAAACGACTTGGTCCGGCTGATGTTTTCCTTCGCAGCCACGGCTTGCTGAAACGGTATATCACTACGCGGTACAGCCATCTCTTCGCACATTAAAGGCACAACTATGCCTTCGATATACGCCTTAAGGCTGTCGTGCTGACTGCGGAGCGTAAACTTCACTGTTGTGTATCTTCGTTTTGGCCCGCTCGCTCTTCTAAAGGCACTGATTTAGAGTTTCGTCTAGGCGACAGTAGCGAGCGTCAGCTTGTAAGCAGCACTCTCTTCGCGAAGGTTCGCTGGCTCCCATTGTCGATGGCTCCGCGCATGTAGCAACAACGGTCTGACGCCATCATCCATGCTCGAAATGTCTCAAGTAGCACGTCATTGAGGATTCCAGGTGCTGAAGCATTCTGTGCGGCGACTCGCATCGCAGTATTCTGCTGCTGAGCGTTAGTCGAACATGGTGTATTCATATTACAACCGTCGCTCACCGATGAGGCGTGTCGCCGTTTGTATGCCTGACATTGCACTCTTCGTCGGCAATCACGCACTAGATAACTATTAGCCGTGCACTTAAACATCGACCGCCAGATTCTAGTTGGTTGCGCTTCTCTGCCAGGGTGATGTCGCTGCTGCAGTCCTCAGTCTCGTTCTGTGTGGTGGAGCAGAAAAACACATGACTAAAGAGGAGAGTTTGTCCTATTCTGAAGAGCCCACGCGGCAGGAGTCAGAGTCTGCTTCTTGTGAGATCAGTTGAAGACTGGAACATTGCTTTCTGATGCCTTTGGTCAATTGTTGATGAGATGCCTTTTCTCGGCACTCGACCTCGATTCGGAGAAACTTAAGTAGCTGATGTAGTAGTTCATCAGACGAAGACTGCCTTGTTCCTGTGGCATTCTCCGTGCTTCATTTTTTGTAGTAATTTACCAGATCCCTTTGAGCAGCATCTCGTTTATCGTAGCTGCGTATGCAGATTATGTGATTACTAGGCTATGCAATTCCCTCCTGTTTAATTCCACCATGTCTCTTAAGCTTGCGCAAAGGAGGCACGTTGCTAGCTGAACCTTCAGTTTTGATTATTCGCAAATTCTCCAGATATTTTTACTCGATCATTTTACCGTTTCCAAAACGTCGCTTGAGAATTTCGAGCGCATCATTGTAGCATGAGTCGTTTAATTGAATTCCAGCAACGGCTTGCGCAGCACATCCGTCCAGAAGGGAGATCAAATAGTGGAAGCGATCCACGTTGGACCGGTTAGTGTCCTCGTGCAGTGAATGCAGAATCATGTACCAAAAGGGCGGCGATTTGGTCATGCTCCGTGACCAAACTACCCAACGGTCGCTAACCAAGGTCACTACCGAACTACCCAAGCTTACTACCCAACGAGCGATTCGAGGCAGAAGTTCCTTCCGCCGTCGGCTTACAAAAATATTGTACGCACGCAGGTTGCCATACCAAGTCTACTGCCCGGAAAGTCAGCATCAGCTGCGCTTGCCTGTTCACGGATTTGCAGTGACTGGGCATCTGGGGCGTTATCAGCTGCAGTAACTTCTGCCAGGCACCAGGCACCGCTGCAACAACAGACCCTCTCCAGGAAGATATAAGCGCGCTGCGTCCTCGCACTGGCCACTACCCAACGAGCGATTCAAGGCATCAGTCCCTTCTGCCATCGGCTCAAAAAAAATCTGCGCACGCAGGTGATTATCGTTTTATTTGCAATTGCGTACAAACCACTTGGACTGCTTGTCTCGAGTCGCTCATGGGCCCCACTGTTGCTGCGCTATCTAAAGAATTTGAAGAGTCCAAGAATACTGTGGAAACAAAACTGCTTGATTTGAGTCGCGCGCTCGAGTCTGTGAAACTTCCTATTGTGAAATATAACCTCGATGATGTTAGGAAGCCTGAGAACGAAGTTGTTGATATGAAGAAATCAATGGATTTTATCAACAAAGAATTCCAGGCGGCAAAAAGTATGAACGCTGTCCTTGCTGCTAAAAACAAATAACTCGAGGATAACAATTTCACACTCATGCGCAAGGTCCCAGAGCTCGAGCAATATTGGCACCTAAACAATCTCGAAATAAAAGGCGTGGGGAAGACTTTGAAAAGATAGTGGCGTGTCTTGGCGACAAGATTTTATGCCCCTTAAAACCAGAGGACATCGACACGGTTCACTGGATTCCAAGACGTACCAGCACACAAAAAAACATCGTCTTACGATTATGCTCCCGTGACAAGCGTTCTGACTACCTTACCAAAGCGCGAAATGTCAGTCCTAAAACCACTCATATCGGCTTCCTTGCTTCTCAAGATGTTCCAATTTATGTTAATGAGCAATAAATAATGACAATAAACGACTTTTCTCAAAGGCACTCGAACTGAAAAAGCAACTTAAGTGGATATTTGTCTGGACGGATCACTGTATTATCAAGGCCAGAGAGACGCTAGACGGACCAGTTGTCCGGCGCGCATGCGAAAGCGATCTAAGGTGTTTCAGCACGTAACCACTGGTTCACCTACTTCCATGATTGGTTAAATTTTCAATGTTTTACATATCGCCTGAGCACGTCAAAAACGATTTGAATAGTCTGCAAGGTCTACTCGAAATACATTTAATTGCTCAGAGCTTGAAAAGAACTTCGATAATATTGCCACTTTCACTAATCCCTCGAACAGAGCTTTTCTCTGTTTTCTTTTTCTCAGACTTCGCTAACCTCTTTCGATAAAAGCCTTTTCTACATTTCCGGTTATTTGTCCAAATATTGCCATCGTTCTGAAAATTCTTGCGGTTGTTCTGGTCTTTACATTCATAAAAACATTGCTTACAAACGCCGACTCGAATTATCGCTTAACGTGCTGAAATGTGAATCCCTTTGGGTGGAACTCGATACTTTCCCAACCTCTGACAACCGCTGTAAAACTGTCTTAGGTACATTTCATCGGTTCCCGCCATCGGAACTATCTGCTTCCGTTACTGCATGTAGTGATAAGCTTTCTCTCGAAAACAAAATCTTTATAATTTTGGGCGACATTAACATTCTCGATACGTCCAATTCTGTTTGTTCCGGGAACATGAGTTGTTTTTCTAGCTAAGGCTTTCGATCGCTAATTTCTGTTCCAACGAGGTGTAGTAATAGGGGTTATGAGTCGTTCGTGACTTGACCACATTCTGTCAAACTTTTTCACTTCCCCTGCTGTTCGAGTAATTGAGACATTGATTACAGACCATTTTCGGGGATTTATGTGCTTCGATACTAGACCCATAAATATTATTAAACCGATCTCCTCGTCTTTCTTTGACCGCTAAAAATACTTCGACTTAATTTCGATCACTGACTGGTCCGCTATCACCAACTGTTCCGAACCTGAACTTGGCTTAGACCAGTTTTGCACTGCCGTTAACTGTGCGGTTAATAACTGCACTACCGTAAATCAGTCCAATCGAAAATTGCTTACAAGTGCTCTCTTACTTTCCTTGCCTAAGTAGGATAACCTGTTTAAAAAAACTAAATGACAACCTTTAAATGCCAAACTAGAAACGTGCATACATATTCATTCTGAAATCATTTCCCTTGTACTCAAAAAGGCTAAACGTAACTATTACGAGAATAGCCTTCAGCAGTGTGGCAATGATGTAAAGAAAAAATAGAAAATACCTAATGAATTTCTACTTAAGGCCCAGCAACCAGACCATGTATTTACTCTACGTAATGATGTATCCGTTATCACCGACCCTGCAGAAATTGCAAATGCCTTCATTGAACATTTTTTTCCGTAATGCTCATATCGCCACGGATTCGCACTGCAATCACAGATTGCAATCGCAGTTTGCAATCTTTTTACTTGAATCCTACTCGTCCCCAGGAAGTTGAGTCCATTGTTAACACACTAAACGGAACAGATCCTGGCTTAGATGGCATTCATAAAAATCATGTTGTTATCATTAGTAAAGTGATATAGCACGTACTGAGCCACATTTCGAACTATGTATTTAAGACCGAATTTTTTCCCATCGACGTAAAGGGGCTAAGGTTGTTCCTGTATTTAAAAAAGTGATCCTAAAAACCCGGGCAACTATAGGCCAATTTCAATTTCTTTTTTCGATAAGATTCTAGAGAAACTGATAGAGGTGATGTTGACTGGGCATTTGACAATTTTAATATTTACTTCCAACCAATTTGGATTCCGGAAAGGTCTCTCGGCTGACATTGCCATTTGTTCTTTTACTGATCAGATTTAATCTTAAGCGTGAACCGCATGGAGCGTTTTCTGCTAGCGAAAACGCACCGCGCACGCCACAGGCGCGCTGCCGCTGACGCGTAACCACCCGCACGCTGCGCCCGCCGCGGCTGGCGGCGGCGACGTGGCGGTGGCTTCGGCAGCGAAGTGGTGTCGGGAGCTCGAGCGACCGCTTCTAAGCGCTCTCTAAAATGCCGCTCAAGGCATGCACGGAGCTGTTTGTGCGGTAAAGAAGCTTATAATATGGGTGAAAACGGTACTATAAAGCATCATCCGCGCCACTAGTGAAAGCGCCCATCCAATATCTGCTGGGATGGTAAGCCTAAACATCCCCCGCGGAGCCAGCCGGCTGTCTCAAGCGCTTCAAATCCGCCGCCATCAGGCGCGCGCTTCCCCATTGGCGCAAGCCGCCAGTAGTAGTAGTAAACTTTATTATAATGTCAGACTAAATCTCATAGGGTGGTGCCCTTAGTCCAGGGCCTCATTTGCTGCTGCGATCCATCTTGCCCGGTCGATCAATCCGCGCTGGTCGTCTAAGGCTGAGCTGGAAAGAGCGGCTTCCCATCCGGAGGGGGAGGGGCTCTGAATAGGCAATTGGGTAGGGGGTTTGGAGCATTCCCATGTGGAGTGGTACAGGTTCGGGAAGTCGCCAGGCTCCTCCCACTGCCGCGCGCGACGTGCGTCAAAATCTAGCCGAGGCAGATGCTGCTGCGGGCACGGATTCGTCGACGCGGGCGCCTAAAAAACGCACGCGCAACGCCGACGCTAGCGAATCGCTGGTAAAAATGTTCCACGAGGGCCTTTACACCGATGTAACATCTCGGAAGCGGTCTTAATAAATGTTTGGAAAGCTTTTGACACCATTGATCACAATATCGTCTGTAATTAATTGGAATATTATGGCGCAACTGGTCCATGTCTCACTATTCTAAAAAGTTTTCTCGAGATAGGTATCAAATTGTTTCTATCAAGTCATAATTCCGAAAGTGCAATAGCGAACAGGGGTGTTCCACAAGGTCCTATCCTTGTCCCCCTGTTATTTTTAGCTCACAACAATGATCTTCCTTTGTTCCTCCCCTATTCCACTTGTAGGCTTATGCCTACGACACCACCATTTTATCACACCATCAGGATATCGATTCCGTTATCTCTAATTTACAATCAGACCTCTTCTCCCTCGAGCAGTGGCGTCATGCAAATACACTTTCCATCAATTGCTCACAAACCTCTTTCGTACCCCTCTATTCCCCTCAAAGCTAATTACCCGCCATCTCATCCTTGTATATCAATTGTCAACCGATTGGGTTAAATAAAAAAAGCTTCTTTCCTGGGTATTATTATAGACACGCCACTGAAACTTCATTTTCATGTCGTCTCTACCAGCAAAATAATGGCTTATGAATTAAGGGCACTTATAAGGACAAGGCATTTCTTTAACATGCGAACTCTAACTTGTCTGCATTTTGAGTTAACCCACAGTCACCTAAAGTATTGCATGTTATCGTGGGGAAGCGCATACAATGTTCATATTATCTGCTTGAAAACATTCAAGAACAGGTCATGCATATCCTAACTTTTTCGCACCGTCTATCTCCGTCGTGACCTCTATTTTCTCAATTGAATGCTCTTCCCCTTTCTAAATTATATGCATATAGCATTGCCATCATGTTATTCCGTGCCATAAATAATGATTTTGTACTCAACATGTTCTCTTCTCATTTGGTGTCCAACCGTAATTATACACGTTTTGCGTCTTAAAGTACGAACAAATTATGGAAAACAAACTATCGGATTTCCCGCAGTAAGCTTTTGGAACACTGTAAGTATTGACCTTAAAACTCTAAATCCGTTTTCGTCTTTAAAAATAGTTACGCATGCATTTATTGCAATACAAATAGCGAGACTATGCCACTTTTACTTATTTTGGTTGTCAAGAACACTTCTGGCCTTTTTTTGTTTGTTTGTTTGCGTGTGCATATGTATGAATTATTTCTAATGATAATCTATTGTGCTTAATTTTTTCCTACACTTTTTTCTCTTCCTTGAATGATTTTTATTTGTTCTGTGTAGTATATGGATTTGAGCCATATAGTATGTATACTTTGCTATTGTTTGCTTTTGAGGTGCATCTGTAGCGCCATTAACTTTTTTTACCGCTACATGATAATAGATTAATAACTTCTGACTAGGACTTTTTATGCTAGCCATTTGTGGTGTAGAAGCATAGCAGATCCCGCAAGCGTTTTCTTACCTTGGGACCTCCTCTTGTATACTTACATTGTGTAATCGTACATTATTCTATTTTTGAAATAAACTTTGAAGCTGAAACCGAAGGAACTCCAACTTCGGAAGCCTCCCTCCAAACTCACGTGGAGTAAGTTGGTGTCCGCTGGGTGCTGTCTCAGAAGACGCAGTGGCCGCGGCTGAATGTGGACCCGAAGGTGGAGACGTTGCAGCGGCCTGCAGTACGTCAATGTGGTGCTCCAGCAACGCCAATGTGCTGTTCGCGGCGTCGTCGTGCTGCCTGACCACTTCATAGTTCTCCGCCACAAGGTCGTCGGTGAGGTGTGCTTCAACCTCGATGTTCAGCGTTCGAAGTTCCAAGTTGCTGGCACGCCGATGCCCGTGCAGAATTAGAAGTCCTGAAAGCTGATGAGAAGTCCCGATGAGACCAGAGAACCTGGTTGACTTAATTGATAAACCTCGTGTTCATGGCTCGTCCTTATGCCCGCTTGTGCTTCGCTCGTTCCATGCCGGGACAGCTCGAAGTGCAGCTCACCCACGCCGGGAATAAAAGGCTGCTGCCATTGACTTGATTTCCGGGATGTGGCACCAAAAAGGTGGAAAAATTGACGAGGCGCCAAGACCCGTTCTCTTCCTTGCGCGGCTCATTCGAACCATGTGGGAGTTCAGCGCGAGGCTTAAATACAGTTTACAATACGGCGTTCTTAACACCCCCAAAAAACAAACCGCCTCTTGATTTTCAGCGAGCTAACCACACTTTGTTTTAATTTTACTTGTTCTTCGACAATCAAGTGCCCTTCGTTCGTTTCGAAATGAATACCAGGGAGGCACGCCCCTATCTTTTCCCGTTTCATTTTCTCGCTATGTGAAACCGAACATCCTAAAATGAATGAGCGTTTGATGAGTGCCCACTACACGCTGATCAGATAGCGACCTTGTGGGCCCCAGCTCAAGAGAGGGCGTATAATGTACGAGCGATAGCCGAGAGGCTAGGTTATTCGCTTTGCTACGTCTTTTATGTTACCATATATTCGCCTTTGTTAATTAGATGTATGCGGCAGTAAGAACACATGCTAGTATTTGCCTCCCCTTCGAATAGACTTTGACTACATTTCCTGAGAAGACAAACAAGTCAAATAAATACGGAACTATTACGCCGGCCAGGGGAAAAAGACAAACTGAAAGATTAAGTTAGTTTGAAGTTTGTTTTAAGTATGGGTAACTCTAAATCTGCTGATACATTTATGCCACGCATGCGCGGCAGTATCTCACTATTCTTTTAACAAAGACGCAATAACCAGTTTGTACCAATCCCGTAACGCTTTTGACGCCTCTTGCGGGTCAGATCGTAGTCCGGCGAAGTACACAGGGTTGTGGTATTATTCTGCGCTTTTGGCATTCGCGGTATTAATAAATTATTGCTATTACCGCAAATACTGTACTTGCTTTGTGGACCCCCTAGAGTGCCGATATAAAATATAAACTCTTTTCAAGCTTTGTGAGAAATTTGGAAGAGTTTCACTCGTACTTAAAGTAGTTCTGCAACACTAAAAATAAACGCTTTCACTCTCTGCTTCGCGTCTAAAAGCATTGTCAAAGCTACAGCTATCAACACCACGGAGTGGTATGGCGTGATTTGCTCGTAGCAGAAGAAATATCCGCTTTTATTTATGCTTTTCTGGCTGTTTTCAAAAGTTGCTATCGAATGCATTGATTCCTACAACATAACAGAAGCGGCCGATAGCCGCTACATTGCTGTGGTGACGTTATTCGATCGCTCAAAAAAACGTCAAGGGCCGAGAAAGATAGCCAATTTTTTAGCAGGTAGCTAAGTTATCTTATGGCATAGAGCAGTAATGTTTGGCTGATGTAGTCTATCGCCTCCTAATCTCAATGCTGGATGTGATTGTCGACTACCTTGAGGGCGCGTTTAGGATTAGAGAAAACTTGAAAAAGCTCTTACAATTTTCCTTTAAATGTTAATAAAAGAGCTGCGCACAAATATTGCCGATGCGTAAATTGCATTGGCCATGTTTTAATGATGTTGCGTTAGTGGTACGACTCCAATGTTAGTATGGTACAAGCCTGAAGGAAGGTAGTTCAGAAGCCGCAGTGTCGTTGAAGAGGAGCACCGGTAAGGTCATTCAAAGTGAAAAAGTGACCTTGCTCTTAGTCTTACGCTCAAAACTTCGGAACTTTTCCGTGCAGTAGGCCCTTGACACCTGCCTAGACGCATCACTTCCGCGTCACGGTAGCCCCTTGAGTGCCATGCTAGCGTTATCCCGGGGCATATGTGACAGTTTGGCAAGATAGATGGCTCGCTAGGTGCATTTCTGGTAAAGTTACTGCAGAAAGCCGAAATGTAAAAGGAGCAGGAAGCGTACCCCTATTTTGTGAATCCATCTCTACAGAATCGCTGAATAAGCAAGTAATTCATTTGCGGGGGCTTCAAACAGTTCAAATGGGTTAAAATTGATTTGGCGATGTCAGACACGCACTTAGAAACAACTACAGGGCGAAATAATAACAGCGCAAGTCGATACGCAATGCAAGCAAACCGCAGTAGCCGCAAGCTTAACCGGCACAGACGCGGGAATAAATGCGGAAAAAGGACACTTTTCGTTACGTAGACCAAAAAGAGTGTTCGAAAAAAGCTAAAGCAGACCTTCTGCAACCTCAGACACTGAGCAACAAAAGGGGAAAGCTCTAAATAAACTCTGCGCTATGCCGCAGCTGCCGTGCCTATGCTGAGCTGGAGGTACGAGGTGATCAGGGGTTACCCTTGTAACACAGCTACAATTTAAATATATCGGCAACCTCTTGGCGCACAGTTCAGCACAACCACTTGCTGTGCCCCTTCGAGCAAGGGCTACCGAGATTTGGAACCGGCGTTTATATTAAAAATACGAAGAGATAATTTTTAAACCCCTACCGCGGTCCTAAAACTTCTAGCCTTCAGAGAGCACCGTGTTGCTTACCTTTGTCGCAGCCCTGTAAAATGGTCACAATTGTTCTGATAAACTGTTTTTAGACATAGACTAGCGTTCAAACGGCGAGGAAGGACGGAATACACCTTCACCGACCCTTTGTGCCAGCTGAGCTTCAAACTAGCTATTTATAGAAGCTGTACACACGAGCACAGCATTGGCTCGCTTTTCCAACAGCCAGACGTCAGTGGATGTCTCATTGGTAAGCTAGCGCCCCCGTATATTCCTTCAGAAACGCCCGTATAGAAAAGCAACACCGAGAAACGCTGCCTGAATAACACCGCAAGCATGCGCGGCAAGGTGGACCGTGGGAACGTTGTCTCCCTTTCTCCGCCTTTTTCGTCTGGCTTTGTGCCGTACCTATGCAGGTATGGAGTGGTGCCTTCCCGGGAAGTAGCCGCCATCCCGAATACCTAAGCGGCTACACTAGAAAGGTTCAACTATGTCAGGAATGCTCTTAGGGGCACAAACAGCCTTCCCTCACAAGAGAAGTCCTGGACACCCTGGTGTAGTAGACGGCCGCCACCTCCCATGACTGATCAACTCAACTCTCGGCCCTCCACCCACAGCGGCTGTAGGACACCTGTCCATAGAGCAGTCAGGACAGCAACACAGCGGAAGGTGCTAAAACTCTCTGGGTCTGGACGATCCGCCATTTGAAATTGACCATGGCAGCCGTCAACTTACACACTCTGTCTAGCGAGGGAACCTTAGCTGTATTACTAGAGGAGCTCTCGTACATTAAGTGGATATTTTTGGGGTAACCGAACTTAGAAGGGCAGGAGAAGGGTTTGTGGAGCTCACTAGCGGGCATATTCTGTGCTACAGTGGCCTCTCAGAGAAGATGGAACATGAAGTGGGATTTTTAAGCCAGACAGAAGGAGCAGGAAACGGGGATGACTTCTTCAGCATTAGCGAGATAGTCGCGGGTGCTGTGATCCACCTAAACAAGCGATACAGTTTAAAGACGTTCAAGCATATGCGCCAACAACCCCCTATGATGACGAAGCAGTAAACAGCTACAACGAGTATGTCGAAGAAGCAGTGAAGAAGGCAACAACACGGTTCACGATTGGGCTGAGGGGCTATAACGCAATGGTCGCTAAGAAGCAAATGGGAGAAAGGTCAGCGAGCAACTTTGCAATCGAAAATTGCAACTTTCGAGGAGGTGCACTGGTGGGAATCGCAGAGAAAAATAACTCGAGGGTAATGAACACTTCCTTTTACAAACAAAATAACTGGAATTCGACGTGAAAAGTCCGATACGGCAAGCGAAAACGACATTGACATCATATTAAATGACAACCCAGGTCAAGTCGGGAGATCAGATTGAATTGTCCGAGCTGTCGGGACTGATTAACAAGTAAAACGATATTAATGCATAACATGGCATTTATCGACGAAACGCTGCCAATAGGGGGAAGCTTGAAAGCTACTAAGAGAAAGCTAGCCATCAGCAAAGAGGGGATGTACGCACTCAGAGACGAGCAGGTTAACATATCGCACAACTTGGACGGGATAATAAAGGTAGCAGAACAATTCTAAACGATGCTTATGCCAGATACGTCAGACCACGCGAAACTACAGAGAGCCAGTGGGTAATTTTACTCTCAATTGTTTCCGCTGGTCTAAGGTAGCTGGAATTCAGCTTGATGTAGAATAGTTCTGCTACCTTTATTACTCGTCCAAGTTGTGCGATATAGTAACCTGCTTGTCTCTGAGTGCGTACGTCTCCTCTTTGCCGATGGCTGGCGTTCTCTCAGTTGCTTTGAAGCTTCCCCCTATTTGCAGCATTTCATCGATCACTGCGACGTTATATGCACGACTGTCGTTTGTTTTACTTCGGTTGATCAGTTTTTACAGCTCGGATATTTAATTCTGATGATGCTGGGAAGGTCTCACAGCGGCTCCATCGATGTAAGTCTCAAATTACCCAACTCACTCACATAATTGGTCGGCTGACCCGGCGTCGCCAAGGCCTGCATGAACACGATATTACGCTACTTGTGCAATCTCTAATATATCTACTCGCATTTTTCAGGCCGTGCCATACGTAGGAATAACGTCATTGCAGCGATAATAGCTTGAGAGGCTCCTCCGGCCTGCCACCCGTCTTGCTCTAGGGGTGCCTAGATATGCCCCACTTACTAAGTTGGAGCCTGCTCTGCCGTCAGGGTTACTGCGAGATCAAGTTGATCTTTATTTGGCGGCACAATACACTCGTTTCGAGCTTACTCGGCATGGCCGTCTTCTATCCTCACTCGAGTACGAGGTAGTTTCCTTACCCGACATTGCAGAGACATACCCCTTTGGTATCCTCTCCCTCGCGTAACAGTTCCTACCATTCCAATCAACGTATTATCAACCTCACATTCAAAACGTCATGGAGCTAGAAAATGCACTCTTCGCTATCGCCACGGGGATCCAGCAACAGTGACGTACACAGACGCCTTCTCATCCTCCCAAGACGCAAGCGGGGTCACAGTGGTTTGTTCTACTACCCTCCCCCCCCCTTGCAGCAAAGATGTTCGGGCGTTGCTTCCACTCTGTCTCTCCAGCTCAAGTTACCACTCATGCCATCTTAACCTTATCCACTCCTGCTAACCATGCTATCCTCAGTGACGGTCAGGATATTTTGCGCAATTTTGCCACAGGGCCTCAAAGGCCTGATAGTATACACATACTCAACACAAGCTACGTGAGAGGTACCGCGTGTATACAGCACGCTCGGCATTACATCCGATGTGCACCGAATACAGAAAGCATTCCCGTGCCCTGTTCGCAACGTCCGGACCCACCGTAGCAGGCCCACCCACGTCGAGGCCGAATTGGCTTGTCATCCTCCACAAGTGATGTATCCGCACCCTCTTCTGCAGCTCTCCTTCCAGGATGCACTTTTAATCAAAAATATCTTGGGAAGTCCACGCGTGCCAGGACACTCAGGATGCTCTCCGCATGTTCGACGAGCAGTCCCTTCCCATAAATATGATGCGTACACTCCACACTCATCTGGCCAAACACCTTGGTACTATCTACGTTCTGGACTGGGTTTCTGGTTACACAGGCGTTCCGGGCAACGAGCTGGCGCATCTGCTCTCCCGTGCTCCGTCCCAATCGGGAGACTCGGAGACGCCTTGGCTAACCTCTTTCCACCCCCCCACGCATGCGCGACAAGCCCGTCCACATTGACGCAAGACTGTGCAACACTTAGTGAGAGTTAGACAGACTCTTCCATTTCCTTCGTAGCTGTTACACCGGGCAGATGATAGTCTTATCTGGCAAGCACCAACTGGCAGCCTTCCATCCCCAGACATACTACATCGACTAGAGGGCCATCGCAGCCCTTCATGGAGCTCTAAGTGTTCTGTCTTCACCAATACCCCGCATGTTCCTTGGAACTGTTCTGCTTCACAACCGTGACTCTCAACTCATCTTAAATCTCTTTCACAACCTCCCTCTTCTCTCTAAGACTGATTCGCACCGCAGGAGAGAACAGAGCAAGCGTCCTTGTGGCGAGCATCGGTGGCTCCCGTTCGTCAGGTTCGCCCGTCTGTATGGAGAATTCTTTTTCGTTTTTTATCCCAGAACTTTGGTGGTCTTTTTCTTTGTTTTTTGTGTGTCCATAAAGTGTATAACAAAAACAACTACAACTGAGAGTACAAGCTCAACTTGCTATGTCCCACTTGTAACTAAACAGAAAGTAGGAAACGCTATCAAAGGCATGAAAAAAACAAGTAAAGGTGCAGGTGACGACAGTACAATCGTTGACCTTTTGAAGGATGGAGAGTATCTTTACTAATAAAGCTCGCGCTACTATTTTCGAGTACTTAAGGACCTCAAAACTGCCCATAGCCTGGACACACGCGGACACTATTCGTATTCACAAAAAGGGAGATACCAAAGACCTCAAGAATTACAGACCCATCACCCTTATCACGGTTCTGTACAAGGTTTTTACCAAAGTTATAGTCGGCTGCATTCGGGACAGCCTGTATTTCCTGCCACCGAGATAGCAGGCTGGGTTTAGGAAAGGGTACTCCACCATTGATCATATCCATGTTATTGATGAATTGATACAAAAATCAGCAGAATGCACTACACACCTTTACATGGCATTTATACTATGAGAAAGCGTGGAATTCGGAACTCACAGAAGCCATGTTAGAAGCACTAAAAGGTCAGGGTATAATGGAGACAAAACATAAGACTTCCAGGTTACATATATAAAAAATCCATTTGCAGGGTCACCCTCCAGAAGCGAAACGATAAATTACCAATCCGAAATGGAGGAAGACAGACGTACCACCTCGCGATAAATATTCGCAGCATGTCTGGAGGGGGTCTTTGGAAAGCTTTAGTGGGAACACATAGAATTACAGATGAACTAGAAATACTTGAGCCATTTGAGGTTTCCGGACCAAATAGTATTGCTGAGTAAGACTGCAGAACAGCTGCGTACAATATTTGAGGAACAACCATCAGAAATCAGGGCCTTGGGGGTAAAAATAAATACGAATATATCTATGGTAACGAGAAATACCATCATCCTCTATAAGGAGACCAGTAAAATACCTATAAAGAAGGGCGTCAGACAAGGAGACACAATCTCTCCAATGTTATTCACAGCATGTTTACAAGAAGTAATCAGAACGTTCGATTGGGAACAGGTGGGAGTAAGGGTTAATGGAGAATACCTCAGTAACCTGAGATTTGCTGATGACGTTGCCTTGCTAAGTAACTCGGGGGACGAATCGCAAAGCATGCTTGTAGTACTGGACAAGCAGAGTAGAACCGTTAGCCTGAAAATAATATGAAGAAAACCAAAGTAATTATCAATAACCTCGAGACAGCACAGTGGTTTGAGATAGGTGGCGAGTCAGTGGAAGTGGTAAGCGAATATATCTACTTAGGCCAAGTTGTGACCCCTAATCCCAATCATGAGGCAGAGTTAATTAGAAGGATAAGAATGGGATGGAGTGCATACGGCAGACATTCTCAGATATTGAATGGCAGCCTACCATGGTCCCTGAAGAAGAAAGTGTATGACAGGTGCATCTTACCGGTACTCACCTACGGAGCAGAAACTTGAAGGCTCACTAAGAGGGTTCAACTTAAATTGAGAACGACTCAGCAGGCAATGGAGCGGAGGATGATAGGTGTAACATTAAGGGACAACAGAAGAGCGGAGTGGGTCAGGTAACAAACGCGTGTAAAGGAGATATTAGTGGAAATTAAGAACAAAAAATAGACGTGGGCAGGGCGTGTAATGCGAAGGCAAGATACCCGTTCGTCATTAAGGGTAATAGCGTGGATCTCTAGAGAACGTAAGCGTAGCAGGGGGCGGCAGAAAGTTGGATGGGCAGATGACATCAAAAAGTTTGCGAGGATAAACTGGTCTCAGTTAGCACAGGACCGGGCTAATACGAGGTTAATAGCAGAAGCCTTTGCCCTGCAGGGGGCGTAGATAGGTTGTGATGGGGATGATGAAAGATGAATATTCATGCCAACAACGTACTCTTCACTTTAGCCATCGAAACAATAGGAGCAGTAAAAGAACACAGCTACCCAGATAAAACGGTTAGCGCTAACCCCAACCACGAAATAGAAATGTGGCGGAGAGTATGTATGGGTTGGCAGCGCTCGGCAAGCACTCCCAAATAATGAATAGTAAGGTACCTCTGTCACTCAAAAGAAAAATCTACAGCCAGTGCATACTGCCGGTTGTGACTGTAAAGCAAACTTATGTCGGCTCAACTGGCGATGGAAGGAATATTGTTAAGAGTAACACTCAAGGTCATGAAGTCTGCTACCTGGTTCAGCGAACAAACATGAGTAGAAGATTGCACTGCTCAAATAAGAAAAAGGAATGTACTGCGGCTGAACATGTAGTGAGGCGAACTCACAATCGGTGGTCAATTAGGGTAACAGAGCAGATACCAAGTGATGGGTGTAGAAGGAAGGAAAGGCCATTTATCCGATTGATGGATGAAATTGTGAAATTCCGAGGTAAACTGTTGACTTCAGAAGCTCAGGACGGTAGTAGTTGGAGGTCAATGGCAGGAGCCTTCGTCCTGCAGTGGATCTGAGTAGACAAATGATGTCGATGATAATGATGATTAGCAGTTCCCTCGTCTGTATTAAAATATATCCGGTGATGCCTGTGGGTGAAGAATGCGTTGTAAAGGTTTGTGTCTTTATCATATAACCTTCCATGTGATTTTCTTTTGCGTGTGGTAAACGTAGATGGTCTCAATTCCATCCAGTGGCTGTTCTGCTTGTGTGTCTTCTTGTTTCTTTGCAATGCAGCTCAGCAGGCACGAGCCATCAGTCGTTATCACGCTCTCGGCTGTTTTCTCAGATAAGATTGGCTCAATGGTTTATGCGATTCTTGCTTATATCGGTATGTAAAGTGTGGTTGTAACCGTAAGGTGTATGCGTCCATTTTATGCTCAAAGACCGCGATTAGAGCTTTATGCGCATATCATTGCACTTATTAGTGCTGTGCGAAACAACCCAGTACGGTCAATATCCTCCTAATATTCCACTTGGTTTGCATTGAGCTAACAAAGAAAGTGAAAAAACGACCTAGGCATCACAGTGCGATGGTTAACTTTGGCATGACTGGCTTCCTGAATACCGAGCACAATTGCGTTCTAAAACGCCAGCAGTGATGCAAAATATGGCATAGCCACTATTTTGACAAGTCAGTGACATTGCATTTATTTGATCTTTACTAATGTAGTATATGTCTCTCACCAGCTGCGTAGGTGGGTAGGAATACAGAAGAAATGTTTCATCCTAAGTTGTTCTAAACCGGCACTTCTAATAATCTTACAATAGCGTCCACAATTCAGAAGGGGTTTTGTGGCCCTTTCATGTCAGGAACATCGTTTTCTTCAAGACATTACTGAAGGTTTCAGCAAGTTTTATTTGTGGCGGTGTCACTTCTGTTTAGATTGGTGGAAATTCCTACAAATATAAACCTACTTTTTTCAGTTGCAAACAAAATAAAGTGTGTACTAAGCACAAGAACAGCTGACACTAGCACTGCTACAAGCGATACCTCTTTGTTTGCCCGTTAACGGAACGTAAGGACAATATGAGGACATAACAGCAACTCAACCTTATTTTTTTATTTCGACTTTAAACCGTAGGATTGGGCGAAGTCGTCCCACGTTGTTCCCTCTTTGCCTGGCAGACATTTCACTACTTCGCCCAGTTGCCTGCATATCCCTTCTACATTTTGCTTGCCTTGAACATGCTGAAAGAAATAAAACATTCCTATGTAAACATATAGAACTGGGTGAAACAATTCAACTCTGGAACTTCCTTGAAAAAATGAACTATTGGCAGTTTACTTAGAGTTCATTATTCCCTTTCGTGCTTACTCGAAGTTGATTATTTGAAGGCGAATTGGTCCGGGTAAAATCATGTGGTGTCGTAGAATGAATTGCCTGTGATAAAAGTTAGAGAATTGGTGGGAGTGCTGGCACCCATTTCATCACGCCGTAGTGCTCCAGCAAGCTAGGACTAGTGCAAAATTCTGAATAGTGCAGTCAGGTTTACGCCATCACAAAAACAGCGCCAACTAACGTAAGTCACTTGACTTCTAAACACAATATCAAACTGGTATATTATAGCTTTTTTGACGTGCGTTCTGAGGACAACGGATGCTTTTTGGTTCCAACATTAAGCCATATTTCCTAGTTTGTGCACCCAGGTAGAGCAACGCAAAAGCACATCAGTTGCCGCTCAGTTCTTTAAATTTACTTGCTTCTCACGCGGGCACTAAAGAATGTTTTCCAAACCATTCAATCATGTCGAAATGGAGCAATCATAATAAAGGCCGACTTCATAATGCTAGCCACCTAGCTTCGATTCCTGCCGCGGGCAGCGGTTTTTTGTCTCTTTCACTTAACCCACGGTTACTCATCACCATCGTCTGAAAAAAAGTTGGCTTTTATGAATGGCTATTTGACGCGCAATGGCATCAGTAAGTGCACTAAACCCTCGCTTTAATAAGTGTTTTTCCCAGAAGACTCATATGTCTTAAAGCTGTTCATCGTAGGGTGCATGTTTTTGTACAGATTAAGAATATCTGAAAATAATGCCAATTTTGTCCTACTTAAGCTTGCTTTTAATATTTTATTGATACGATTATTTCTGCATGTGTTTATTTGTACTGAACATAACACATCAAAGTAGCGCACGGCTTGATATTATGGCACCCGCAAAGCCAACAAATGAGTGAAAAAAATTTCCCTTCAGCTTACGTGCAAAGACTGGCAATGAATCGCTGTACCAATGGTACGACCATGTATAGAAGAAACGCTTGGCTATGGTGAAACATGTTGAGCTGTAGAATTTTTTAAATCGTTTCAGCAACTACCATATACAAGACTTTGGATGTAATAACGTAGTTTAGTTTAAGAAACTCGTACTACATAGGTCAAACGTTATCCTGATGTCATTGGAAAATATTTTCTGGCTGCAGCCAGAATGTTTGACCTATGAGCCCAAATAATGCTATAAGGACATTGTGTTTGGACGTCCATCTGGTTGACCTCCCTCTCCCTTTGAAAACCATAAATTTTATATACAGCAGGTTTCCTCGTACCAAAGTATGAGGACGGTTTATGGCTGGGAAGGTGGATTTCTAAGGGACACATTGGCCACACGGCAAGAAGTTTGGTCTATATAATGAAGAGTAAACGCTTACTGAAGACAGTTCCACAGGATTCATGACCAGATTAGAACATGTATCACATTAGAACGTGAAAGCGCGGGATTGAGAGTTAGGTGGTGAAAATATTGTTGCGATATCAGTGTCAACATTCGTATCCTAATATAACTCAGCTTAAGTTTCACCTCATGTAAAGCTATGCCCCTAAGCCTAGCTTACACTGCGTGGTGAATCGGTGACGGGACTGCAGCCAAACATGTGTAGCACTTACATCGCCGTGATCCTCTATGTCGTCGTAAATCTAGGGCTGCCGCTTTTTCTATTATTTTGCTCTTTTATTCGGTACTGCCATTTACGTGTTTACATTTTCTCGAATGGTATTTTTAGTGTGGCACTTCTGTACTGTGACAAATAATTGGTCACCTGCCCGTCATCACCTGCGCATGAGTTGAATACATGCAGCAGTTGAGTTCTTGTTTGATTTGATTTTTATTCAGCTTACTACGTTCGCTCAAAGGGCATTGTTGTAGGAGATACATAAAAAGGGTTCAGTGCAGACACGGAATCATGAATCTCGTAATATACAAAAATAAAAATAAACGGAGGCATCTTTTAAAAGCTTACAGCAAAGAGCATTGTACAAAATCAAACGACAACTGAGCCGGAGGCAACAAAACAAATAGTAAAACAAAAAAAGAAAACAAGACGGAAGACGAAAAAAATCGACATTCTATAAAACGAGTCACAGTGGTCATCGAACATTGTAGTGGCAGCAACATGCAGCAGGAGTTATGAATAAAAAAACAAATAATTGGCAGGAACAAGATCACGGCAATTCTGGTGACACCGTTTTCACTGTCACCACGCAGATAATACTCTATAGAGGTGTCCAATCTAACGCAAATGCGGAAACGACGTTTTCCGGAAGCTTATTCCAATCGCCAGTTGTGCGTGGAAAAAAAGATGATTGAAAAACCGAGGTGCGGCAATGAATTTCTCTGATCTTCTTACTATTGTCTCTCCTTTTTGATACGTAAGCAGCCCGTTTTAGGTACGTCTGGCGTTAATACCTGTTTTTTCGTTAGTTATCTGGTAGATGAATAGTAGGTGACATACTGAGGAGCGAGTTTGTAGACAGTCCCATGACAGTTCTTTTTTTTAAGGCGGAAACACTGGTATTCTTCCGAACGAACCAGTGACAAAGTGGCCAGCACGGTTTTTAATAGCTTCTTGTTTGTTAATGAGTACCTTGGTGTCCGGATCTCCCGTAGCAGCCGCGTATTTAAGTATTGGGTGCACATTAGTTACGGGCAAAATGTCCTTTACATCCTGTGGCACATTTTTGAAATTTCTTCTAATAAAATTAGGTACATGGCCAGTGTTGTAATTATTATTTATGTGTGGCAGGAGTTTTTTTTTGCCTGCGTCAGTACCAGTTGGACGATCCACGTAATCTACCAACACGCTTTAGAGGACACTGTTTTCTGTGCCAGCTGGCCACGCACTGTCGCCAAACTACGGAAGTAATGATGTCACGCACGTTCAACACAGCCCTTGGGTTATTTCTATCGCGACGAGTGACATGCGATACCATATTGATTCAAAACCACGTCGTCTTTCGAATTCAAAAGGATAATGTTGTATGCTATATACCTAATATTCAAATACACACACCACTTGTACCGTAAATTATTAATACAATATTCGTCTGAATATGCCTGTATTGATCAGTGCATCAAGGGCCCGCCACCCCGAGACAACGATGACGAAGCCGGGTGCTGATCACGCGGTGTAAGTGCACGTGCACGCCTAGAGGACGCCGGGCACTCTTCACGAGGCGCAGGCTCACGTGCGCCCACGCCGGCTAATTAAAGGAGTTCGAGACCAAACGTTATGGGCACTGGTTGTCTCTGCACCGTACTCGACATGAATTGGTTCGTGGACCGAACTGTCCCCTTCTGGCCGCGCCTTGTGGGACTCTTCGTCTCCACTGGACTCTGTAGCCAGCTACAGCATGGCGGGTACGACGAAGCAGCTCCGCCCGCTGACGAAGCCGCTCGGGCCGCCCTACTTACTACAGGAGTCGAGCACAGCACTCCGTCAGCCCTGCATTGAACGTGGAAGCCGAAAACATGATTGTCGATGCGCCTCGAGGTGCGTGGACTGCGACAACACGCCCCGAACACAGAGCAGAAAAATTGTGGCTTCGTCTTCCTCTGAGCCGGGCATTTCCGACGCAGAGGAAGACGAATTTTTTCTGGTAACTCCGCAGGACATAATACCTCTCAACACAAGGTGAAGGGGTTCGAGTGCAGTTCGTTTTCTGTTCGCAACCAGTTGATTTAGGCGCCCAGAAGCTGAGACAACGTAAATGCAGGCGCGAGCATCTGGCTGTCTACCTTGCCACTAAAACATTTCCGCCATTTCCTGGAAGGAAGAAACTTCTACATCGTATTATATACATGTCGTTTATGTTCGCCTTCTAGCGTAACCACAGCTCGTACTCCATGCGTAAGATACGATACCTCTCCTTAATCTCGGAGTGTACCGTCCATCTCCGCCATGTCAGCGGCCCGATTAACACTGCTGCTAACACGCTGTCTCGCAGCGAAACCTTTTCATCCACGCTCGAATCGATCTTTTTGGAGGAGCTTGCTGCCCCACAGCAACAAGACACGGAGCGCCAGCAACGTCGTCCGCCCTCTCCGCAGTGACGCACTGGTTGTCTGTTGCCGTTTACAGAGGGCACCATCCCCCTCGAGACACCACCCCACATCTCCTACCTTGCATTCCACTGACGTTTTGTCGACCTGTTTTCTCCGCCCTGCATGGCAAGCTTCAGCCCGGCATTTGAGAATCTCGGTATCATGTCACAGCATGGCGGTTCGGGCTTCCATGGATGCTGGTGTCTGGTGGTGAGCACGCACTTGCCCCCATTGCCAACATGACACGGTCTCAAGCCACGCAGTTAGTCCTGCCTCGCCATTCCATCCACCAGACACCCGTTTCGCGCGCGTGTACATTGACCAGGAGAATCCCTGCCAGAGTCGTATAGTGCCACATACCTCTTGACGGGAGTGGAACTCGACAAGCAATCGCCAGAGGTGGTCCCAATCCACGATGTTACAGCGGAAACAGTCACCACAGTATTTTGTGTGGGTTGGGTGTCCCGCTTTGGCTACCCTCGTGTCGCAACCAGGCATCACGGCGTCAATTCCAATCCGCCCTCTTCAGCGCTCTCGTTGCCATTTTAGAAGAACGCCACGTCCACACCACATAGTACTAATCGTGCGCCAACGGGATGGTGGAACGTTTACACCAACAACTCAAGGCACCTGTCTTCATCTTCGAGAAAAGGGAACGTTGGACCGACCACCTTCACTTCGTCTTACTCGGCCTAAGCTTAGCTTTCAAGACTGACGTCAGTTGCAGCTGAACTGGTGCACGGCTGCCGTATCTGCCTCCCGGCCGATCGCTTCAGATCTCCGCCTGCTGATAGACCTCCAGACCCCGTCGGATACGCGGCTAACCTCCGTCGCCTCTTTGAGCAAAACCGGGCCGTGTCTCGAAAGCGCAACGACCACTCCTTCTTATAGGGCCAGGACCTCTCGTCCTGGACTCACCCGTTCAGGAGCCCTCATGGCGCCTGTCATCATGTCCACCCCGCTTATGAATGAGCCATACTATGTCATCGAGTGGCAGATCAAAGCATTTAGATTCAACATTACCGGCCACCCAGCTGGCGCAACCGCCACCAAGTCAAGCCCGCTTTCGTCACCTCTTTGCGATTAATACAGGCCATTCCCGTCTTAACAGATCTGCCCCGAACTTCCAAACTCAACCGATGAAAACCGTCATGCGGACAACACAACCTTTGGCTACTGCGCGCCAAGGGCCTATAAGCGCCAAGACGACGAAGACGCAGCGGGAGCTCCTCACGTGGCGTAAGCTCGTGCGCACGGATAGAATGCGGCGGCCAATCGTCATGGCGAGGACCCTAACGTGCTCTCACGCTGGTTGAGTAAATCACTTTGAGCCGAAACTCTGTCGCGGCTGATGATTTGTGCGCCGGTCGTGACACGAGCTCACGTTCGAAGGTGCGCTCGTTCATTCATGCATAAAAATAGGGTATTTTAGGGAGGAAGCCCCTTAGAGGCATGGGCTGTCCGAGTCTCTGGTCGTTATCGTCTCAAGTAGTCACGGTAGAAAAACAGCAGTACACTCGTTTTGTAACGCCTCGCGCTGGAACGTTTCATCTCCGCGGGCAAAAGCACGTATTTTATAAAAGAGCACACCGGGAGAACCATTTTCTACTGCCTCGCGGTAGATCTCTTAGGGCATCAAAGACACGAGACTTATACCGTAAAGCTGTATACCTGTACCTCCCAACGGTTTGTTGTCCGTGGGCGAAAACGCCTAAGCTCAAACTATCCTCTCTTACACTGCATTCGTCGGTTCCACGGTAGTAGAGATGACCCTGGATTTTTTAAATGCGAATGCATTTATTAGCCGGGGATTGTCTTGCTCCGTTGGCCGGCGTGCGCCTACATTCCTCCAGCGCGAGCGCACGTGAGCGCGCGCCTCGTAGTTCTGCCTTCGTCGTCGTCGTCGTCGTCGTGAATGCGAATGCATTTCTTAGTCGGGGGTTGTCGTGCTCCGTCGGCGTGCGCCCGCAGGTGTTATCTCTCCGCGCTCCTCCAGTACTGCGGTGTTAGTCTCGTGTCTAACGTGTATGGGAACTTGATACCGCACGCCGTTGCCACGTCTCCCGTTCGAGACACGTCTCCGTACACGGACTTGTACACCCTTGCCTACACCGGAGACGGAGTCTTTGTGGTGACCGTGTACCTCGCACCAAACCTCGCGCGAGACGCCGTTGCCGCGCAGTTGGACGCGGCTATGGAAAGTGTGCGCGTGCGCTCCAAACCCTCTGACCCCATAGTCTTGGTTGGCGACTTCAACGTTGACGTGCGCAAGAAGAGTGGCGAGTGGCTGGTCGAGTACATGCAGACCAGGCACTCTATGCATTTTCTCTCTGCCGGCTTCGACATGTGCCCCACTACCATTCACGGGAGTTGCATTGATCTGGTCTTTACGCGAAACTGTGACGCGCGTATGCTTCTCAAAGACCCTTTCACCGTGCACTTTAGCGATCACAAGGCAGTGATTGTGGCCGTCAGGTACAACTATAACACAAACAGGTGCTGATGAATAAATGATTACGTTCACACTCTCGTCATTAATTACGCCATTACTTGCAACACGCTCATCGGTGCACCCAATGCATTCGCATTTCTGCACGATTCCCTTCGGGGAGGTGCGGGGGAATTTTTTTCGCTCCCGCTTCTTGTGAAGCGCCAATCTTTTTGCAGTGCGATGGAATAATGTTCTTAGTGAAAACTCTGTGTTCTCTTTGGGTAAAATTACTGACCAAATGTGTTTAAATACGCCTTTTGGTTACTTATAAGTTTGCGTTCACACTGTTAAAATACCGTGTTCACAAAATATCTAAAAAAAGAAATAAAATTGCGAGGCTTTCTTACCAAGCATCGGCTTCCTCTTTCATGATATCCAAATTCTAGCTGGTTAGTCCTAGGGTTCGTGCAAGTGAACGTGCAGCCGGTTTGTGGAGTGCCAGAACGCTGAAACAAAATTATTTAAAAGAGCTTTATGTCAACCAGATAGTACACTCCTGGTACAACAGTTAAAAAGTAATAACGTTTTTCAATATTTATACTTGAAACCTAGATGTCGGCTTACACCGTTCGGTGAAATGAGTATTGTGAGAGGAATGTTAGAGGGCAGGAGTGGTGAAGGGAGTGTCCAAGACACGATCGATGCGGTTCGGTAGGTGGCATGGAGAACAAATACAACGAGTTTGCGCGACGTGTGCTAATAATTGCAGCGTTTTTTTTAGTGAGCGAGATCCAGAAACCGAAACAAGGTCGCAGAAAACTTCAGTGACAAGAAAAACTCGGCCACTATTCCCTAAAAAAGGGTGGCAAAAAATAAGTAATGGAACGGCCCGTAAACGTGTAAGCATATTGCAGTTAATATCGTAAAGCAGCCATATCCTGCTGTTTCACGGATCCCAATGAGCAAAATAGATTTGCCCAATGGGAGTTTGTTTTTGGCTTCGCTGTTTCCTGGGAGTTTTGAGAAGTTTTTTCTTCTTTTTCAGGGTGGCTTATCAAGAATTCAAACGGGAATTAGACAATCGGAGAAATATTTGTTCCCAGGTGTAAAGGAAGATGTAAACAAAATGAAACTGAGAGATGTGAAACGATGATTAATTCTTATCTCTCCTGTGCCTACTGAATAGGTCTGAATATGTTTGTTTTTTTACTCCCACATTTTTTATTTCAGTACTCAACTAAATAGCAGCCGCTTACAAGCCTTGGAAAATAAACCTCTTCCTTCCCCTCTGAGAGTGCGACCCACTCCATTAAGGTGAAGATATCAGCAGCATTCTTAAGAAGTGTTTTCGAAATTCAAACCGTCGGGAGTTGGAAGCGGCGGCGGATTTCAGTGAGAGTTGCTGCTGCAACCGATAACGTTGTTTCTACGAAGAATAGCCAAGTTTCTCCTCCCAGTGATGAAGGTATGGACGTTCTCTTTCCTATTGAAGAATTAGAGGCAGCCCTGGCATCCTGTTGGCATTGTTCTTTACCGGTTCATGATGAAGTAACGTACTACAACTTATGCCACCTTGGCCCTGGTGCTCGACAAGTGCTTCTGGAACTATTTAACCAGAAATGCGCCGATGATGTCTGGCCCCCAAAAGTAGAAAATAAGCCGTCTCCTTCCGTTGCTAAAGCCTGCTAAAACGCCCCTTGACCTGGAATCGTACCGTCCCACTGCCCTGGCAAGCTGCGTTGACAAGGTGATTGAAAGAATGTTGCTCACGTCGCTGCAGTGGTATCTCGAATACCACAATGCATATCCGGAGGCTATGGCCGGTTCTTGACGAGGGCGTTCTTCTTCTGACTTGATGGTATATTTAGTAACGTTTGTACAGCACGAAAAACCCACAAACACCTCTCAGCAACCCTATTTATTGACGTCGAGGGGGCCTATGACAGCGTGCTGCACGAGGCTGTGCTAGACGCCCTTGACTACCCTCGACTAGGTGGCCGAACTTACTAATGGATACGCAACTTCTTGTGCGGAAGATCATTTTTTCTTATGACAGAAGACCACCCAACATCGCAGCACATCATTCAACGTGGTGTTCCTCAAGGTACGGTGCTAAGCCCACCTCAGCCCACCCTTTCAACCTAGCCATAATCGGGCTTGTACACGCTCTACCGAAGAATGTCTTTGTATCGATTTACGCCGATGACATCTGCCTCTACGCTTCAGGTGTTATTCGACTTCAGCTAAAAACACGGCTTCAAAAAGCGGCCAATGTGACGCGGGCATACCTCCGAAAGCAAGGACTGAGCATTTCTAGTGACATGTGCGCAGTGGTTGCATTTTCCCGCAAAACCATGTAACGATGCCCCATAACCATCAATGAAAAACCGATACCTTACTCCAGAAATAACAAATTTTTTTGTGTGGTCATCGACAGGGCCATGTCATGGAGAGAACATATCTTTTATTAAAGAGAAACTCACCGCCATCGCCCACAGTTTCAGATTTCTCGCTGGAAAGACGTGGAGCACATCGGCCAGAAGAATGCTGCAGCCGTACCAGAAACTTTTCCTGGGCGTTGTGCGTTACAGCGAGCCAGAAATATCCAGTACATGCTCCACTAACCTTCGGGCGATCCACAGCATCCAAGAGCAGGCTATCCGCACTTGTCTTGGCTTGCCGCGGTATCCGTCAACAGTGGGAACGATACATTGCCCAAGACTATCCTATAGCAACTTGTGTGACCGCTGAGACGATAGGCCTACACAATACAGTCCTCAAAAGGCTACCATGTCGCCACCTCGCGGAGACTTCTCAAAGTCGACCACGCTATTCCTTTGCAGCCATTGTCGCAGCGAATAGGGCTGAGGTACCGTCAAGTTACACGCCTGCGGTCACAGCGTTCTCGCGGTTGTGGTGCCCGGCCGCACAGGAGATTCGTCTCCATGTTCCCGGCATTGGAAAGAAGGCCGACTTGTCACCACTAGATCTTAGACAGTTTATCATGCAGGTACTGCATGAACAGTACAATGACTGGAAGCATAATACACAGATGGTTCTGTGACATCCTTGAGCTCGGTAGGTGCCGTGGTTATGCCATCACAACCAACCAAAACTCGATTCCGTGTTGCCCATGCCACGAGCTCGCCGGCTACCTAACGTGCCGCCATCCGTGAAGCCCTTCAATACATTATGGAAAGCTCCTCCTCAAAAATGGCCTATTTTTGCTGACTGCGAAGGCGTCCTGCGAAGTTTCCATGCAGCCCTGCGCTGCGCTCTTTTCCACCAACTGGTGAGAAAAATTGGAGAAATATTTCACCAGGCCATCATAAAGGCCATAATATTTTATTTCAGTGGCCACCAAGTCACTGTGGAATAACCGGCAATGTTCTGGCTAATTGCAGATGCCCGGAAAAGACATGACAGTGAAATGACTATCTCGCTTCCGCTTTCAAGGACTGATGCCGAAATGGTGCTATGGCCGTTTGCGCTCAGGACCTTCATTACTCATTACCGGACTTTGTACACCCGTGCCTCCACAACCAGGACCATCTACTCCAGCGCTGTCTTCGGTGTGGGCTGTCTTGATCACAGTAAACTTTACTTTGAAGTCTGTGGTTGGTAGTGGCCTTCACGAAAGACTACTCATTCCTGATCGGGATGGCCAGTAGTGCCGACTACGACACCTGCCAGGTTAAAGGGACAATCGAACATGCGCCTTGTTGTTGCCCCAGTATTCACCGGAATGACGCGTTTTGGCCGCCGAGCTTAGCCGATTGGACAATCAACCGTTCAATGTACCGACTATTCTAGGGCATACATCGCTACAATCAACTTCGGAGAAGGCAACCAAAGCCCTTCTGCGCTCCATGAAGGACCCACGCTTGGATAAGCGCTATAGTTCCCGCTAAGGGAATAAAGTGTATGCGGGGTCACGCTCCTATCCCGTCTGTTTCGCCTGCCATATCTTTCACACCCTGAACACCTCTTCCCCAATGCCGAGTAGTAGTCCGGACTCTAAGTTTGGAAAACGACTCGGCATTTCCGTTCGCCTTGCTCCTCCGCCTCCCATGGCAAGGCAATGAAGGGCTTGCTTACTTCGTGAGTCCCATCAGGTTTACCCAAGATTATTATCCTACCGCAGAATTCGAAAAGAGCTGCTGTGTAGCGATTTTAATTTCCCCGATATTGATTGGATCAATCTGGTCGCTCATTCACGCCTTTCTAAAACGTTCCTTGATTTCTGCCTGATTTTTAATTTGATCCAAGCAGTTACGATGCCCACTAGGGGTACTAACATACTCGATTTAGTTTTAGTATCCAGTCCTGAACTTGTGAAATTGGTTCGGTGTGTTAAGGGTGTCAGTGACAACAATATGTTGTTGTTTAAGCTTTCGGTTCCTATCCCTACCCTGCAACCTATCAATAAGTACATTAGAGATACCAACAAAGCCAACTTTTCTTTAATTATACAAGACCTAGCAATATTTTATGGAACATTCTCTCAATCTGCCGCTTCCAGAACAGTGAAACAAAATTGGCTGCTATTGAAAAACTAGATGCTGTCTCTTATTGACAGACATATGCCACTAGTCTGCATTCGCGGAGACGCCGTAAGACTCTAGTACACGAACTAAGGCGGCTGTCAAAAAAGAAAAAAACGCCTTTTTAGACAAGCTAAATGAGTGAAATCCCCTGCTAAATGGGACAGGTATCGCGCACGCCTGCTAGAGTACACCTCTTTGTTAAAGAATTCAAAAACAAAATTTTGCAGCCACCAATTTCTCGACATCCTTCGCGTCAACCCGCAGAAATTTTGGAAATATTTGGCTCCTAAAAACACCGCTACATATTAAGTATCCCTAACTCACCCTGATGGTTCGGTAGTCGCTCCTTCCGATTGCGCCGAAATCATGAATTGAGATTTTTCAATTGTCTTTACCCATGAAGCCGACACCAACATTCCCTTTTCACCGCCTAGAAACTTCCCAGAAACGCCCCCTATCAGTGTCACGAGTGAAGGAATCATGAAGATAATTGAAAACCTTAAGTTATCGAGTGCACCACGTCCGGATAGCATTCCCGCATAAAAGTTTGAAAAGCATCAAACTAATATCCAGACATATCTTTCAAATAATTTTAACCAATCTTTGGACAGTGGCGTCATTCCAAAAAACTGGAAAACAAGCAAGGTCACCCCCGTACACAAATACGGAAACCGTTAAGACCCCTCAAAGTGTCGTCCAATTTCTCTAACATCCATCGCCTGCAAGCTTCTAGAACACGTAATGTACTCCCATATTGCAGCGCATTTGGACCTAAATTCCTCCTTGTTTCGTAACCAGCACGGGTTCCGGCAAGGACTCTCGTGCGATACGCAGCTGTATGAATTTACTACTTATCTTCATTCTAACCTTGACTCCTCCGTTCAAACCGATGTAATATACCTCGACTTTTCAAAAGCATTCCATCGTGGCCCCCATCAGCGTCAAACTTTCCTCTCTAGGCATTGACCCATTAATTATAGCTTGGATTAAAAATTTCCTCACCGATAGGGTTCAATTTACTGTTGTGAAGAATCACCAATCAACTCACGTGAAGCTAATATCCGGTGTGCCGAAAGGGTCAGTACTTGGGCCCCTTTTATTTCTGATCTTTATTAATGACATTCCAGACAAAATCTCATCAACCATTCGTCTGTTCGCCGATGACTGCCTACTTTACCGCCGCATTTCAACTAGCACTGACCATAATATTAATCAAAATCACTTAACTAACATACAAAAATGGTGTTCACGATGGCTGATGCAATTAAAAAATCCAAAATCATGCAAGTTTTGCGCAAGCGCATTAACATTGCTTTGCAGTATTTGGTAAACTCCAATTTCCTAACCCAGGCTGATTCGTATCGATACCGCGGAGTAGTGATATCAAGCAATCTAACATGGTGCGATCGCATACAGCAACTAACCGCCGCCTCGGCTAAATCACTCGGATATATCAAAAGATCGCTAACCTTATGTCCCCCCCAAATCCGAAAACTGGCTTATGAAACTTTTACGCGTAGTAAACTTAAATATGCGTCGTCTATTTGGAGCCCCCCTGCCGCCCCCCCCAAATTACTTGTTCGATTCACTTGAATCCAGAATCGCAAAGGTAGATTTATTTTCTCAAAGTACAACCCGCGCTTAAGTATTACCAGTATTAAAAAACAATTTCTCAACCTGCCCACCCTCGAAATCCGCCGAAACGTTCCTCGACTATGCCTCTTACACAAAATATATTATAATTTCCCTTCACAACGCAGTACAGTCCTTCTCTCTCCCGCCCGTTCTTCGCGTCGCCTGTTTAACTCGCTTACTTTGCAGCGCCTGCATGGCTCAACCAACGCATTTACAAATGCTTTTTACCTGCAGCTATAGAAGATTGGAATAACCTACCAAAAACAATAGTCAACGAACGTGATCCCTCAGTGTTCAAGCAGTTATTCACAAATCCGCTGACATGTTGTTAAGTTCGGGCTCCTCATTTAATTAATGAAAGCCACCGGTGGCTCATGTATCAGCGTCGCCTCAGTTTGTAGCTGTCAGGCTGGGTTCCTTTCATACAGCCACAGGGACGCGAAGTTGGGGGCCGCCGAGTGCATGCTTTGTGGTCTTTTCCTTTGTGTGGGAGAAGACTGGGGTGCTTATCCCGAGTACCTCTGTTATGAGGTCGTTCATCAAGGCTGCGGAGCTGACAGGAAGCGAGGGGATGCCGCTCTTCGTGTCGAAAAGGCGCGTAGCGTAGACTTTGAGGATTTGCGAAGCCAGCGTAGGTGCTGTTTCTTTATGGGTCATTCGCCTTGAGAATCCTTGCCTGGGTTTAGAGCAGCTTTTCCGACGAGTCTGGCGGCGGACAGCGGCGTTCTTCAGTCTGAGCTGGGGATTAGCAACGACTCCCTCATTGTGCCGGTGAGCGCGCGCGGACAAATGAGGGGCGGCTAGACAAGGACACTAAGATGTTAGCCGCGCGAAGACTGCGCTAAGCGTTCGGCTTTGCCTTTGTGTGTGTGGTGCCCGCTTGGCGTAATGGTTTGACCACTCCGCGTGGTCAATGACTTTAGGTGGCAGATTCCTTGTATTTGCTTGTCGGTTGCAGTATCCTGCGTGAGGAAACGTACTATGAGTGCATTATAGAGAGTTTTTGGTCACGTGACCGCACGTGGGGACATGTGTAGGATTGGTTGGTTCTCGTGGCCAATCAATCGTTCATGTCAATCTTTATTTTTATTGCTACAGTTTCTTTATGCATACACTTATATATATTTGCTGTGTTGCTGTCATTTCATTATGAACCTGCCTCACTTCTACGCCTGTATCATCGACCATCACCTGCTGTTGAATTTTTGTACTTGCCCCCCCCCCTTTTCTAACAGCCGGAAGGGGCCCTTAAGGGTATAATGAATAATGATTATGATTATGTTGTTTCGTGGAACTGACCTGTGGAACTAAACTAGCCCATTATCCCGCAACGGCTGCTGATTATTGCGTTTCTAGATAAAGTCCGCAAGCAGAGGTAACTATCGACCATATTTAGACGAAATCTCCAAGGTGGAGTAAGTTTCGGTGAAGGAAAGTTTGACATCCACCTAAATGCAGCCATACGGCTACAAAGGAAAGCTAAACAGTTTTCTCAGAAACTTTGCAGTTGAAGAAAAATTCGTCCTGGTCCAGGATTCGAACCCGGGACCACTGCTTAACCGGAGCAGTCGGTCCACCAACTGAGCTAACCAGGAGGCTCGTCGTTAGTAGCGCGAAAGCGAATTGATCAACAACTCGAAGAGAAGGACAGGTGTTAATCGACAAGATTTAGGGGAAATCCCCAAGGTGGAGTAAGTTTCTGTGAAGAAAAGTTTAACATCTAATTTCTAGTTTCTAATTTAATTTTAATTTCTAGTTTTAATTTCTAGTGAATACGAACTGCAGTCTCCACGAAAACAACAAGAAAACTGAACAACTGCTGCTTGATCTCTCTTTATAAAAAAAGCTACTAGAGAGAGAGAGAGAGAGAGAGAGAGAGAAAACTTTATTATTTGCAGTAGGTTTAAGGGGTCGGGTGGCCACAGGCTCCAGCCTGGCGGCGACTAGCGTAGCCCTGTCTATGAGGGAGAGTTGTGTCCCTAGGTCAGAGCTACCCAGCGCCCCCTCCCACTGTCGTCGGAGGAAATTAGAGGGAAAGGGTCTTTAGGGCAGCCCCACATGGAGTGGGGTACAGTGCTACAGGCTGGAAAATTGGGGGAAGGGTAAAGGGAGGGGTGGATGTGGTGAAGTACCGCTCGGCAAGGAATAGTGCGAGTCTGGAGGAACCGCCATGTGCGTTCCTGCGCGTGGGTGAGCTGGGAATGGGCACGGGGGTATTTGCGGCGGGCGAGGCGGTAATGACTGACAATGTCGAGGTAAGCAGTCGGTCTATCCCTGGCAGATCTGGCCCCATGGTAGGGAACGAGGCTGGGGCCCGCTCGGATTGTAAGTCCTCGAGCGACGACGTGGGCTGCCTCATTTCCTCCGAGGCCGGCATGAGCCGGGGTCGAAATTAGTTCTACCGGGGAGGTTGGGGAATTTTGAGCCAGAAGTTTGAGGGCGAGTGGCGAAATAAGGCCACGAGCGAAATTTAGAGCGGCCGTTTGAGAATCTGAGATTATAATCGCGGGGGTCGGCCTGTGTGACAGCGCTAGCGCTATTCCCGCCTCCTCCACCTCTCCGGGATGAGGGGTGCTCACCGTGAGGGAGTTAATGGGAGGGGTGTCGGGACTGTTGATCACGGCTATCGCATATGCGTCATGGTGACAGTATTCAGCAGCGTCCACGTAGTGGTAAGCGAATATACCTACTTAGGCCCAGTTGTGACTCCAGATCCCAAACTTGAGGCAGAGATAATTAGAAGGATAAGAATGGGGTGGGGTGCATATTGCAGATATTCTCAGATTATGAATAGCAGCCTACCATTGTCGCTGAAGAACAAAGTGTATGACAGCTGCATCTTACCGGTACTTACCTACGGGGCAGAAACCTGGAGGCTCACTAAGAGGGTTCAACTTAAATTGAGAACGACTCAGCGTGCAATGGAGCGGAAAATGATAGGTGTAACATTAAGGGACAAGAAGAGCGCGGAGTGGGTGAGGGAACAAACACGTGTTAAGGGCATATTAGTAGAGATTAAGAAAAGGAAATGGACCTGGGCAGGGCATGTAATGCGAAGGCAAGATAACCGCTGGTCATTAAGGGTAACAGAGTGGATGCCTAGAGAACGCAAGCGTTGCAGAGGGCGGAAGGAAGTTAGATGGGCAGATGAGATCAAGAAGTTTGCGGGGATAAATTGGTCACAGTTGGCACAGGACCGAGGTAATTGGAGAATAATGGGAGAGACCTTTGCCCTGCAGTGGGAGTAGATAGGCTGACGACGACGACGACGACGATGATGATGATGATGATGATGATGACGTAGTGGATATCTTGGCGGATTGGAAGAGGCCTCTCGAGTCGTCGTGCCCTCTGTGTTCTTCGGCCCACGTTATATGTTGGATACATATTGAGGGGTAGTGGCCGAACTATGAGTTGAGCGTGGGTAGTATGCGGAATGGAGACTTTCCGGCCTAAGCCTGCCGAGATATAATGCCAACTCTGTCAAGATAGTGCAATCCTGTAGGGGTAGTCGCTAGACGGGCTATTTGAGCAGAAAGGTGCGCTTCTACTAGCTCTTCTGCCGTGTTGTGCACCCCCAGATGTTCGAATCTGGCAGTGGATGTATGCAGGGGCAGTTGAAGTGCCGCTTTGTAAGCTTTTCGAATGAGGCAGTTGATTTTTTAAAGTTCAGTAGCGCTGACGTGGAGGTGCGGCAGAGAGTACGTGATCCTGCTCACGACGAAGGCTTTGATCAAGCCTATCCTCTCATTTTCTCGTAAGCCCTGACGCCGAGACTCTATACGTCTTATCAGTTCGATAGTCGGTGTGACGTGCTTGCTAAGCTGCCTGGGGAATTGTGTGTTTGCCCTATTTTGTTGTATGAGCAGTCCGAGTATCTTTAGAGTGTGTATCTCTGGGATCGGGTGATTATCAATGGAGATTCTAATAGTGGGTGGCGTTTTAGTGCCATGTTTTGGTGACATGAGTAGCAGTTCTGATCTGGTAGGTGAACAGGTCAGTCCAGCAAGTTTGGGCTCAAGCAAGTTCGTCCGCGACTGTCTGGGCTACAAGTTGGAGGGTTTCTTCAATGAGAGCGTCGCTACCTCCTACGACCCAGAGGGTAATATCGTCCAGGTATAGACTGCATTTCAGGTGGGGGATTTGTTCGAGCTTTCTCGGAATGTTTATTTTGGCAAGATTGAAAAGCAATGGTGACAGCACCGCACCTTGTGGTGTTCCTATGGATGAAAGAGAGATTATATTTGATGTAACATCACCAATCTGAATCAAAGCCTTGCGATCTGTCAAGAAATCACCGATGTAGTTGTACATGCGTTCGCCTGGATTGATAGATGCTAACCCCTGAAGTATTGCTGTGTGCGAGACCCTGTCGAACGCTTTGGTTAAGTCAAGGGCCAGGATTGCTACTGTGTCTAATGCATGAGGGGGAGTTATAATGTCCCGGGGAAGGAGGATGTCCTGGGTCGATAGTCCAGGTCGGAAGCCTATCATGGAATGCGGGAGTGCGCATGATGAATTTAGGTGAGACGTGAGGCGAGATAGTAGGATGCGTTCCAAGACTTTCCTCATGCATGAAGTTAAGGAAATGGGTCTGAGGTGATCGAGTGACATTGGTTTTCTGGGCTTGGGAATCAGGGTACTTTTGGCGTACTTCCAGGACGAGGGCAGTGAGCCGCGCTGCCGTGTTAAAATACGCCGTGAGAGTCGAAATAGAATTATCATCAAGATTTCGGAGCATTTTGTTTGTTACTCCATCTGGCCCTGGCGCTGACCCAGGGCGAAGTCTGAGGAGGGCTCCTCTTACTTCCGCCTCTGTGATGTCAGCGTCCACGTCTACGTTCTTGGGACCTTTCTACGGTGGGAGAGGATAGTTGGCTCCCGGGGGAATGTAGACGAAACTGAGTTTGTCTATTAACTCCTCATTCGTGGCCGGAAAATTGTGAACGATGGAGGTGAGACGTATATCTTGGTCGGTTTTTGACTGGCTGGGGTCCAGCAGGTGTTTTAAGAGGGACCAGGTTCTTTTCATGATTACGTTCCCGTGCATTTGATCACACACCTGATTCCATTTATCGCACGACAGGCGAATGGCGTGTTCCTGTATGGTATTTTCTAAATCGGTTAATTTGCTGCGGAGCTTGCGATTGCGTTTGTTTTTTCTCCACCGGCGTTGTATGCCTTTGTAAGCAGCCCACCTATGTTGTAGGCTCGAGTCAGCAGTGTCCGAGGGAAGATCTGGGTCCATCGCCTTAGTGGCTGAGCGCGCGTCTGATAATATATTATGAACCCGGTCTTGGAGCCTGCCTTCACTTACAGTGGGAGATAGGGCCGTGTCCTGTTCTCGAATCTGTCTAAATTCATCCCAATCAGTAATGTATGATTGCCTCGGGCGCGGTTTCATGGAGGGGATGAGAGTGAGGTCAAGTTGGATGAGGTAGTGATCGCTTCCCAGTGAATTGTCGGTGCAGTGCCAATGAGCGTTTCTGATATTAAAAGTGAAGGTTAGATCGGGAGTGGAGTCCCGCTGGAAGCTATTGCCAACCCTGGTGGGTGTAAGGGGATCTGTTTCGAGCGTAAGTCGATGAGACTGCACCTGATCCCAGAGGAGTCTGCCCTTTTTTGCGCAATGCGAGTAGCCCCACGCTGTGTGAGGTGCATTAACATCTCCTACAATGATGAGTGCATGGTGTCCGATTTCCTTTTTGGTAAGAGAGAAAAGGATATTGAAATTGTGTCCGTGTGCCTTACGACTGCTGTAAACATTGATAATGTAAAGTCGAGTGCCAGTTCGTTTAGGAGGTATAAACTACTAGATCATGTGGGCTGTCTACACTGTCGAATTGGATTCTTTCGGCGGGGATATTACGGTGAATTAGGACTGCGTCTTGGGATCATTAGAACTTTGAAATGCTTTATACCCAGGGAGCTTAACCATCGGGCCGGTTTCCTGAAGGGCTACAACTTCCGGCGATGTATCCGACGATTGAGTGTGCATGTGCAAGTTTGCCCGTTTCTGGCGGTAGCCCCTGTAGTTCGACTGCCAGATGCGAATGACCTCAGCGTTTTTACTCGATGGGCGATTCATAGTGCGGATTCATGGCGGGGGCAAATGCGATGGGATTGGTTACATTGCGGACAATTTCTTTAATAGAAGAACGCATTTTAGAGCGAAGAGCTTCAATGTTTGCCTGTAGAGCGGTTAGGCTAGCCTGCAGCATTTGATGTAAATTGGTGTATTCCGATTTTTGATCCAGCAGTTCTTTCTGGCAATTCATTTCGATGTTGGCTAACTGCTGTTAAAGCTACTGGAGATGCAGCCCTTGGTTGGATTACAATTGAGGTACAAGTACCCTGTTATAAACATAAGCCTGTCTTCTGCGTTATTTCCTGCACCCGGCACACTTGAAATCAAATTTTGAGTGGATGTTTCTCAACTGGCTGAAAAACAACTGCGGTAGCTTATCATTAACAGAGAGAGAGAGAGAGAGAGTGTGACAGAGAGAGAGAGGGAGGGAGGGAGAGAGAGAGGCCAATTTATTAGACAGGATAAAAATGATGACAGTGCCCGGGTGCCATAGCTTATTTATATTAGATAAAGCCATAAATGCTTTATCGCCTGGACAAGCTGCTGGTAGATATGTAGCTGCCTTTGTAATGCCGAGAACGTTACCCCATTTACCGATTTGGGCCAAGATTTACTTGCATGAGCAGCCTAGAGACGTAGCTGCAGCGGTACGCTGGTACAAAGTAAGCTGCCGAGTCCAGCCTTAGGGCCGCAGCCGAGCAGTTCGGCCCCTAATAAGACAACAATAATTCTAAGGTAGCTGCATAGATGCACTTTGAGCGTCAATGTGTAAATATACCGTAGGGTTGGAAAGGAGGTTAGATACCGCACCAAGCCATACATCAGTGCTCATAAGAGCTAAGAATCCTGAAACACGCAGTAAATATTTCAGGAAGAAACAAGTTCGGAAGTAGCAGATAACCTGGCGCAAAGCAGTGCGATGCAATGGGCTAAGTATTTTTTAAGCCAAAGATAAACAATAAACACCGTCCACCAAAGGAATATATACGTTCGCGCAAAGATGGTGTGGCGCGAATTAAATTAAACACATTTTGGACTTACCACTGATTTTGGTTTTATTCCGTTACATCCTTTAAGTATTTTGTTCAATACGCATTGGCCCGCATAATTACATTTTCCAGTTTTGTAGGTAAGCTCGTTATCATAACCGGGGTCCAAAGTCTGCCAGTACATGGAGAGAACAAAAACTCTATAGTTAAAATAGCTGGTCCGAGATCTTGCGAAAAAGATAACATACAAACCACGGTGTTCCTTCACACCTTCATAAGCGTTAGCCAATATAAGCGTGAGCAAAAAGCGGCAAGAAAGTATTTCCGCACTAGAACAATTAAAATTGAGCTCGATATAGGCCGCACATTGCTACAGGACACAGGCAACAGTCATGGAACATATAAAAATCCACAGTGTTTTTCATGCAACCTAAAATGAGTATCTGCGTTAGATAAATGTTTACTGGTTTCGAACTAAACAGTGTACATGTCGTCATCACCATTACCACCTGTGATGTTATCCGCAGGATCTTTGGACTTTCGCGGTGTCGTTAGGTCGCTAAGTGAGAAGGAACATGGGTGAAATTCATCAAAATTGTTTATCTCGCGTAGAGCACAAGGAAGGGGCCGAAAAAAACCAGTCTCAGAGTTCGTTACGGAAGGGCAAAGCCTTTCCCGATGAAGGCAGCGGCGATCCAGCACAGGCAGTGCACCTGTGGCGGAACATCACCAGCCGGCGACTACGACGGGGCTCCAGCCGCACCTGACGTGCAGACTCGGAAGACTGCGCCGATGCTTCCTTTCAGGGCTGAACTTGATGACTGGTATTGGCGTCAGCCTTTTCCACTGGCAATCCTGTCAACTGCCGCAGTATTCCCTCCCCTCGAACCAGGCGTCCGACGGGGAGCGCAATTCCGAAGACTGGTCTCCCCGTTCTCGTCTTCAGCGCCTTCTTTCTATAGGCTATGTGCCATCTTCTTCATCTTCATCTCCACGTTCGCCTTTCTCTTCTGCCTGTGGTAGTCAGTTTAATATGTCGCCGCTGCTGCCTCTTGTCTTCGGCACCATGCCTACTGGTTTTATTACAGTACCCCCCCCCCCCCAAGAAAGTTGCATGGGCGGGAGCGCGTATGCACTTAAAAATATGTAATAAGTACAGAAGTACAGTAATCCCTCGTTATAACAAAATCACTTCACTCGAAATATCGCTTTATTGGAAATTTATTGTGGCCCCAACCAAACACATGCACTTTAGTCCGCCTTGCTCGAAGCTCACAAAGAGCTTAACCAACTTAAAGCGAAATGGCGAGAGGAGGCATGGCCGAGCGGCGTCAAACCAGCGGAGAATCAGGCTGTCAGCATGGCGGTCAACGTAAGCTTGTGTTTTCTCTGCGAGTTTCTTGAGCCGGTCATGCTCGATTAGCGCCAACCCACTTAAGACAAACGGTCCAACTGCGTAGTAAGGTCATTGCGTTTTGTTGCTAGACATTGGTCAATAGCGGGTACGCGACGGTGCGCAAACACCGACACTGGAACCGTAGAATTAGCAGTGTCGTCGGCAACGGGGCTCCAAAAATCTCGTGCTCCAAACTTCACGGCTGCACACCTTGGTGGAAAATTACCCAGTGATAATGCAAAGCCCCTACTGCAAAACCAGTCAGTTTTTATGAGTGCTTTTAGTACACACAACGAGCGGTTAATCGTTTTTTTAGCTCAAGAAAGACAACCTCAGTTTTGAGCCACGGCATCTGTGGCGCGTTCCAGCGCAAAGCTCTCGTAGGGTTTCGTGACACTCGCACGCCACCTTAATAAAGAGGCCACTGGCGCTGCCACTATTTCTGGACGGCGACCCCAGCCTTATGCATTGATTGGACAAATGGAAGCAGGGGTTGCTCGCTCTCCGTAAGAAATTGAAACAGCCAAAGCTCGCTGCCTTTTTTGCACCTGAATAAAGTTTTCCTTCCCTGAATACATTGTGCTTGGATTCCTTGAAGCTGTGACGTAATAAAAGCTCAACTGGTTTAGCTTTTCTCGGGAGGTCGCCTATATTAAAATACCGCTGATAATAAAATTTTTCGTCGTTTTGCTGAATTCGTTATAACGAGGGATTTCTGTATATCCGAGAACGCAAACAAAAACACGCGCACACGGTTACGGGAAGTCCTGGGAAAAACTCAATAGTTCGCAATTATTCTAATCGCGGTGTGTACAGAGTTGTGCCAGAACACGAAGAGTTTCCAACAAAACACTCAAGGAAGTACACACAGTGCAAATATCTGCCCGTTAAAATTACAGTGGGAATCACCAGGAAGAATCATCAAGGATTGTCACTGCTGGAACTACAGTCTGCTAAGGAATTCCGTAGCGACCTTTGCGCTTCTCTTAGTGCACTGGACAGAGAATTAGTACTCTTGTAACAGCAGGTGGAATGCTTCATTGTGAATGACGAAGTTACTCCATACAGCTGGTGCTTGTAACACAGGAACAGATGGCACGCTCTCCCAAGATCCCCCTCCTCCTGCGGCAGACACGGACAGCCTGGAGACTCCGTTTACACTTCCGGAACTACTCGCCGCTATTGAATGTTCCAAAAAGCGTACCACCCCAGGCCCGGATGGTATACCGTACGAGGTTTACCAAAACCCGGAGGGAGATATCCTCAATACTATTCTGGCTATAATTAATGAAACCTGGACAACCTCAAGAATCCCGGCCGAATGGAAGCACTCAATAGTTATCCCTTTAGCTAAACCTGGAAAACCTCCTAACCGATTAGAAAATCTCCGCCCAATCTCCTTGACACTCACCATCTGCAAACTAGCAGAACGAATGCTGGCGACACGTCTTTCTTGGTGGCTGGAGAAGCATCGCAAATATCACCCAGCACAAATCGGGTTTCGTCCTGGTCTTGGCACGGAAGATGGTTTGGCGATGTTGTCCGAAGACATCTTGAATGTTTCATCCTACAGCCACGCCACTCGTACAATACTGGCAACTGATATTTCGAAGGCGTATGATAATCTATCCCACGACGCTATCATACGTGCTATGCTTGAGTTGGGCCTGCCACGTCGTGTGGTTGATTACGTGGCCGCCTTTTTAAACAACCGTACATTCGCTGTCCGTGTAGAAGGGAAGCCAGTAGGACTGTTTCACTCAGTGCGTGGCGTCCCCCAGGGAGCTGTGCTGTCACCAATACTCTTTAACATTGTATTTATTCACTTAGCGTGGCAGCTCGACACTGTGCAGCACACACGCTTCCTCATCTACGCGGATGATGTCACAGTATGGTCGACGCACAAAAACGTACAGATGCAGTATACAGCGCTGCAGAAGGCTCTTGAAGTTATCCAGGCATTTGCAGCGAAGGTTGGTCTAACTGTATCCGCCGAGAAGACGAAGTACATGACAGTCGCTAACAAAGCTGGCCGCAAGAAGCTCGCCGTCCACCTTCCATCTATACGCATAGGCGCTCATCAGCTTGCTGAAGCAACAGAGCTCCGTATTCTGGGCCTGCATATTCACCAGGCTGGTACCGCTACAGCATGGCTGAAAGCAGTGAGGCAAACGGCGGCAAATACCATTCGCCTGATCCGCCGCATTGCGCCAAAAGCGGGCGGTGCAAGAACTGAGGTCGCTCGTAGGCTGGCGTGCGCTGTGCTCCAACCACGATTGGTTTATGAAGCCCAGTTTCAGCGCCTAACCGTATCCCAACATGCTAAACTGGAAGCTATTAATAGAGAAGCCATGCGAGCCATCACCGGTCTCCCTCGCATCACCCCAATACCGGTCCTCCAGGAACAAGCTCAGCTCAACACAATTGACGAGCTCATAAATCAACGCCGAGCTGTGCGACTGTCAAAGTATGCATATCTGCAGAACGGCCATGCACTGTACGACCACTCCAACCCGAGCAACTTGGCACCTCCGGAAAGTCAGGATGAGCTTCCACCCTGGGGTTATACGATTATAACCTCCAACAAAACAAGCCATCTGCAGAGAAGGCGGACCAAGGAGGGTAAAGCGCAGCTCTCTCCCCTCCCAAATCACCTGGGACCAGACGATCAATGCCTCCTATACACCGACGCTTCATGCACAGGAACGCATGGAGTCACTGCGTGGACCAGCCCCACTCATCCCAGCACCGAAGGCAGTATTCCCTACGCCTCTGCCACATGCACCCCAATCCTGCTGGAATTGCAGGCTATCCACTACTATGTGCAGCCGCTTCCAATGAAGACTTGAATACCATCAATCTTCGTACCGACTCTACGCAAGTGATCCACTATTTGAAACAGGTTGCGCAGACCCCCATCATCTGCCAACGCATCCACCAGCTCCACAGCAAAATGCCATCCAAAGTGGTTGTGTCATGGGTTCCCGGCCACGCCAGTATTGCAGGAAATGAACGGGCTGACTTCCTGTCACACAACTGCCCGGCCCCATCATCCCCCGCCCAGCTCCCAAGTGACCCATGGGCCACAAGAATGGCTGCCAAGGAGGACCTTCGACGCCGAACGCGTGCTCTCATACCTCCGTGTTCGGTTCTCCTCCCCCTCAATCTTACCAGGATGGAGGAGGTTGTACTACGAAGGATCCGACTGGGCGTGGCTCTTACTCCTGCCCGCACGAGTGGATGGAAAGGGGACTACCGAGGACATGTGAAATGTCCAACCTGCTGTGAGGAAACGGTTCCGGCAGACCTTCACCACCTACTATGGACATGCCCTGGAACTAAGGACATTAGAAGAAAATGTTTGATGGCAGCAGGCCTAAATTTGCGGCAAGACACGCATCACCATCGGTGGCTCCATGGTCCTGCCTACCGTTCCCTACTGGACTATATCCGGGAGGCCAACCTAGTTTCCTGGATATAGATCGGACCCGCTTGGTGTCTACTAAGCCTTGAGGCTATTAAATAAACGAACAAACAACAACAACACCTCTGCCAATATTCTGAAGGTATGTTTTTGCTCGGGAGGACATTAGAGTGGGTGCTTTGCAGATGTCACAAGATCCGACGTATTTCTTGACGTCGGCACACATGTTTGTTCAATGAAAGTGCGGCAACATTGTGGTGGTTGTTTTCCGAAAGCCTTGATGCCCACCTGCCACATGTACGAGCTCTGAGTAAAGCACTGGTTCTCTCAGGGAGTTAGAGACCATCAGTTGCTTGTATTGCCTGCCGCACGGTAGTCAATATTTGCGATATAGCACGTCCTTGTCTCGGAAGAATATCCACCGGGTTTCATTTCTTCAGGTGAACTCAATACCCGTTTTCTGGAAGCAGCCTTGCAGTGTGTGGTCTTCCTCTTTCTTCGCCTTTAGTTCCTTTCTCTTAATTTCACTTGTGGCAATGTGGCTTATTAAGGGCTTCTCTCTGTTCGTCACACAAATCACTTTGGAGTTTCATTCTTTTGACAATTGTTGAGGCGTAGGAAATTGTCATCTGTGTCTTGAGAGGCACCGTTAGCTTCGGTTGAACGAGGCTCTGAAATCCGTACTTTCGGCTTCCGGCGTTTGGCAAGCGTGCAAGGTGAAACTTGTGTTGTCTCCAATTCTTTAGTGCGGCCGTTTTCAGTTCTAAGGCCGTCTAACTGCACTTGGTGCCAGTCACGTGCCTTCCACATGAACGACAGTCAGATACCCGGTGCCCTACTTTCCGGCAGAGAAACCATGCTCAGCCCGTTCGTACGGGTGGTGTACTTAGATTCGAAACTGCTTCTTTCCTGTCCTCGTCTGTTCCTTTGCCAAGATTGGTCATTTACTGTGCCCCGAGAAAATAGTCACGTGTGTCCGCCGTTTCTGTCGCAGCTTTGCAGTTGCTTTCCCTCATGAAGATAACAAGTTTGGAATGACAGCACTTCAGAAAGTGTTTAGCTATCATTTGGTTTAACAGGCCTTCGTACTTATTTCATACTTGGGCAGTCTCTATCCACCGGTCGACGTATCCTGATAGCCGCGAAAGGAACTGAACTCCGGTTTAGCCGTCTTTTTCTTGCGTCCATCTAATTTTTTTATTGCATTCTTGGGCCCTAAATGGGAAGCGCTGAAAAGAGCAAGCTTGACATCCTCGTTGTTTAACGAGTCTTCGGGTGTCATCCTTCCGTCAGCGGTCAACGCTTCGCCACTGAGACACAGTGCTAAAGCAACGGCCCATTTCTCTTCCGGGCAGTTCTCAGAACGGCCGATCCGTTCAAATCTAACTATATATGCATCTAAGTCGTCTCGTCCTTCATCGAAGCGAGGGTGTAAAGTAATAGGCGAGACCAAGGGCCGCGACGTCCCAGTGGCACGGTGGTGTTCTATTGTGAAGATGGCGAATGAAACTAGGACAAAGCCCCTCGAGCGAGAGCTTCTTACGTGATGACCGGCTCCGATGACATCATCAGTCACCGATGAATTAAGGATTGTCTCTAAAGTTTCTACATCTTTCCCGGCCACAAAGAAACATTTATCAGTTCGGGTACAGTCCAGTAGTTACAGTAAGTTCATTCTTGTCGATCCGGTGAGGCAGTCAGGAGAGGGAATTGCCACAGGTGCCGTATTGTGAACTCACGCCGAAAGTGTTGTCACAGTCGACGCAGCCAGGTCGAAATTGGTAGGCCATCTTAAACGGTCCTGTACACGAAAGCACGTTCTTGAGGTGTATCTACGGCGTTCTGAAAACAGCTTCTTCGAGCCTTTCACTTCTTTCTCAAGCTCTGTACTTTCATCATTTGTTTGTCTTTCACAGATGCCTACTTGTTCTTTGAACTCCGCCTGCTTTGTACTGTTTTTGCTAGAGTGCGTTGCCGAGTACATACAGCTGCAGTATTCTTTGCATGTCTCGCACAAACGTCTTCAACCCGCACTTCACTCCCTACTTGCATCGCTTGGCTGTTTGCTACAAATATTTCTTTCTTCCTTCCCGTTTTCTACCCGTCTTCCCGTTTCAGCTTTGAGGATGATACATCTTTGGTATCATGCTCCAGACATTTGCTATACTTAGCCTGTGCTGTTGGTATAGAACTCTATGAGTGGACTGTCTCGCTCGATGTCGTGTCGACGGATTCTTCAAGGACAAAGAAGAGTAAGGCATCTTCAGCTTGAAGATCAAGAGCAGAAAGCGAGGGAGTCGCATTCTCGCGTTCTGCTTGAAGTAAAAATCTGATGGAAGTGGCGTTTCTGTCAAGACCGCTTTTTCGTCCTACGTTTGAAATCACGTGGGTGGTAGCATTGTTCTGTAAACTTAAAGAACTCTCCCAAACTTGTACACAAATTCAATTTCTCGAGGATCTGGCAAGCGTCTCTGGTGCCGTATTTTTTGTCTTTAATCGACAGTATGTTTGGATCATAACGTGAGCAATTTCGTATTCATTTTCCACGTTGGTGGCAAATTCCTCGTCAAAGTTGTCGATGCCATTGAACTGTTCATTTCCTCGTTTAACAATTTCAATCAATCTTCGGTTTTTCGCAGCTGGCGGAGACAACTCTTCAACACTTCGCACGCATCAGTATTTTTTACGGGCAACTCTAATGCTGCTTTTGCGTCTCTGCGCAGTGTTCGAGCGACTACCCTCTCTTGTTCTTTTTTGGCCTTCAGTTTATGAGGGCCCATCACACACGGATTTGTACACTGTTCGCGCCGAAAAGGTAGCAGATCTTTCGTTGCACGATGCCCTGCAGTATTCCACTCACCCTTTATGGAATGTCTGCCTGGACCCATTGGGCAATAGTTGGAGGTGAGGGTGCATCGTCGTCTGTCGTACAATCGTGTCGTTGTCCTCTGAGTAGCACCAGCGTCGTTCTGTACATCCCAACGATCCGTCATCGGCATCGAGGGGTCTTCCTCCTTCGAATAGGCCCAAGTTCGGTTAAGTCTGATTCGCAGGGGGGGGGGGGGTGGCTTCATCCCAAGTTTCTGTGTACCAAAATGTAAGATAAGAGGCGAGACCAAGGGCCGCGACGTCCCAGTGACAGGATGATGTTCTATGGTGAACATGGCGAATGAGGTAAAGACGAAGCAGCTCGAGCGCAAGCCGCTTACGTGATGACCGGCCCCGATGACATCATCATTACCGGTGAAGCGAGGATTGTCCATAAAGTTGCTACAGAGAGATTAATTTATGGGGACTGAACGTCACGTTGCTTGCCGCTTTAGCTAGCGGTTCCTGTTGGTGGTTTCAACCGGACTCCTATAGTCGAATCGTCAGCTGGAGAATCTCCACCTCATGCTCGGTTGCTTCTTTTGCGGCATATGCAGGGACCTCTGCTGCTAGTCTGCGCGCTTTGCGTTCAGCGACTCTGTTCTCCCTCAAGTGGGCTTGGTCATTTTTCTCCCATTTTCGTAATTCAGCATCCCTAACGTCTAGCTGACTTCCAGCTGAGATAAACTTCTCACCTTCCATATTGTCGTTTCCCACTCGTAGATCGGCTGTCACCGCTCAAGTCCAAGTCTTGTAGTTGCTAAGGACGAATCCTGCTATCCTGTCGCGGACGCCAGTTGTGACGTTATCCGCAAGATCTATGGACCTTTGAGATCTCCCGTGATCTTCAAGTGAGACGGACCATAGGTAAAATACATCAAACGGTTTATGGCACACGAAATCCAAAGAGGAGTTTAAAGAAAATTTTCCCAGTTCCTCGCGAAAAAGCACACAATTGGCGGGTGATGGCAGTGGCTACGCTGAGCAGGTAATGCACCTGTGGCGGAACATCGCCATCCGGCGACAGCGACGGTGCTGCAGCCGCACCTGACGTGCAGAGACGGAGAACCAGCTCGTTGCTCCATTCCCGCAGGATGTAGTTGCTGAATGGCAGGGGCGTCGGCCTTTTGCACTGGCAACCCGGTCGACTGCCGCAGTGTTCCGTCCCTCGAACCGGGTGTCTGACGTGGAGCAGAATTCCGAAAACTGATCACCTCTTTCACGTCTTCAGCGCCTTCTTCCTATGGGCTATGTGCCATCTTCTTCATCTTCATCTCCATCTTCACCTTTCTGTTGTTTCTTCGGTCGTCTTTTTAATCTTTCGCAGCTGCTGCCTATTGTCTTCGGCGCTATGCTTACCGGTTTCATTACATAAGCCTATTTAGGTCCGCTGCAAGACTCAGGTCTCTTCTATTGACCTCCAACCTCCCCAGCCCGCACTGCTACAGTTCTTTGTTCTCCACATTTTTTTTTACTTTGAAACGCTATTATATAATAGGCCTTCCCTCCTTGTAGACCCGTCTAATGGTATGCACTCCCTTTCCCGGCCGTCAACCGGTTTCCATTTTGTCTGACTACGTGGCTAGCTCAAGACCATTGGTTTCTCTGAATTTTAACTAAAGTATCTTCTACTATAATCTGTTCCCTGATCCAGGAAGCTGGTTTTGTATAATTCTTCGTCCCATGGACCACTGAGCGAACTAAATTGTTTTTATTTATTCACGCACTGCTAGCCTGATTTGCGGGCTTTAAGCAGGAGTGGGTGAACGCAGAACAAGAGCATTTACCAAAATAACAGCGCGAAGAACGGCAGATCGATTGACTATACAATGTACAGTACTATACAATTTCGACATAGTTATACACATACACAAACACACACTTTTATGCGCTTAAGAGCTAGTTTCATGACATAGTACTAACAAACTTATACAAACAATGTAATAAGTAAAGCCACAACATAGTCGTTGCAAAGTAAAACAACACAGAAGCAGTTCCAAAATTTTTACTGCAACACAAACTGTAAATAAAAATTATGGTAGTTCTCTGTGTAGCCGCAGGTACACATTTGGAGTCAACCGTGTTAAAAGTTAAAGCATTCCAATCAGCTACTGTGCGCGGGAAAAAGGACTGTTTGAAAGTCTGTGTAGGACATCATAATCATTGACTTTTTTAAGTTATGACCGTATCGAGCGCCTTTGGATCGGTTCAGGGGACTTAGTTTTGGGTAGGCGGAGTTTATGATAATCTATATTATATATGAAATAGAATAGCTTACACCTGCCCCGGTAACGTCGCGCCTCAACGTTTCTAAGTTTGCTCTTCTTCAAGGACTTGATAGAGATGTACGACAGTTATAACAGCTAAAAATAAACCTAACAGCTTCCCTCTGCACAATTTACATTTTATCAATGTTAGTATCAATAATTTTTATTTTAAGTTTGAAGTTTGTTTATTATTTGAAAAATATACATATACCATGTACACAGGGACATCGCTTAGATTCCATTTGTTTAGTAACGTGCAAAGTTCCGCCCCATTTGTCAAGGCTGTTAGGGCACATTTCTTTTAAGCTACTATTTTCAGTGATAGAGGTATGCTTCTGTTCATTATTTGGGAGGGCTTGCTGAGTGCACCGCAGCCCATATCTTATCGGCGCCGGATTTTTTTTTCGTGGTTGGGATCAACGATGACAACTAATTCAAGCCAGGTATATACTTCTACTTTTAGCGTTTGGTTGCCTACGCTGAACATAGCACTTTAGCATCTTGTTTCATGATTACTTTAGATTTCTCGAGATTATTTGTAGCCCCTCGGCCACGCATCGTGATTGTAGTACCGTAAAATGTATTTGCTCGTCTTTAGTCGACTCACTTAGCAACACTGCCTTCTGCAAACTTAGCATGGCTGAACTGTACCACTTTTATTCGTAATCCTTCGTTTTCACAGTCAAGCTTTCTGAATACCCTCTGCAGATATGCTGTGAACAGTTTTGGAGAAATGTAGCACCCGTATGCCTTTCGGATAGGGAATTTTTCTATTTTCTAGTGCAAGATAATCCTGCCCGTACATCATTTTTACATGCCGTCGTAAAGTATTCAGTGGGTCTGCTCTATTTTCTGATAGTGTATGCTTCGCGCACTGCTGCGGTGTCGCCTGAATCAACCTTTCTTGTAGTTTATAATACCATGTAAAATGGTTGAGAAAACTCTGCGGAGTTTTGCTATACTTCAGGACAGGCAGTACAGTATCCCTTAAAAATTCAAAAATCGAAACTATTGTAAGGGCTGTTGGAAATCTAGGCTGTCATTTATACACTCTAAACTTTTTTTCCTCCCATATACTCCATAGAGGTTCTTTTTCGCCTGTCCTCTAGTGGTCCTCCTTGTAGGAGTTTTTTTACTACATGGAACAGGGAGGTTTCGTTTACCTCCTCAAAACAGGGAGTTTTTAGGTTATAGAAAGGAGGTATTTAGGGAGTGTTAAGAAATGTTCGAGAGAATTTAAGGAGGTCAAAATGGAGTATTCTTTACTTCCTGAAGGGCGTTTTTAAGTGATGTTTATGGAATTTTTAGGCGGTTGAATAGGAGCCTAATATGGCTCCCTTTGGAAGTACTTATGTTAGTTTAGGGGCGTTTTTAGGAGGTTCAAGGAAAGCATTTACTTCTTTTGAATGGAGTTTGACGAAAGCTTGGGGAGTTTTGTAGGCCTTCCGAAAGGAGGTTTTCAAGGCCACAAGGGAGAATTTCCAGTTCCCTGCTGGAGTACTGATTTCACACGGTTTTTCTCGATTTCAGGTTTATTTCAAACGAACTATCGCAGACAAGTTTACATGGTACATGGTGTACACAAAGAGGTTCCGAAATAAATACTTATGGCGACCTCATATTAGAAATCACAAATGGTACATTGCTAAATAACACGCCAGTTAGGAATTGAAGACAGCAATACGATGCTAGTTGAACAAAACGTAGAAACAATATTACTAGAAGAACTGGAAATACGCGAAAAACAAAGATAGGCACAAACACCACCGCATGGTAAGTGAAATCATTATAGAATACTAGATGATCGAGAACGCGTCAGTACTTATCAGAACTTATCAGTACGCATCAGCGCTCAGTACACAGTGAAAAAAAATGGTTGCAGTGGTTTACAACAAAAAAAAATTCAGTAGGTGGTGAAATGAGCGAGAGCTGTCTGCTAGCTGAACAAATTGTAGAAACAATAATAATACAAGAACTGGAAATACTCGAAAAACAGATAGGCACAAACACAACCGCATGGTAAATGAAATCATTATATAATACTAGAGGATCGAGAACCCGTCAGTATTTATCAGAACTTATCAGTACAGATCAGTACTAGGTACACAAAGTGAAGAAAAAATGGTTGCAGTGGTTTACAACAACAAAACAATTTTTCAATTTGTCGTGAAATAAGCGAGAGCTGTGCAACGATTTGATATTGAAAGGTAACAAGCATTTTGTAGGTGGTAAAGGCACAAGAGATAAATGATGTAGGAGACAGACTGCAGTGAGATGGCTATGGATAAATGAGTAATATAAAGAACGAAAAATATGCTGCGGAAAATACCAGTGCGTTTTGATAAAGACACAAATGCGCCAAGAAAAGTGACCGAGTCTGACGGGTTAATTGCAATGATATAGAACAGAATGGGTGGTATCGCGACAGCTTCTTTAGAGTGACAACAAAAAGCCATAAAATTCGTGTTTTTCGGATAATTTTTAGTTAATTTCGCACCAGTTGCCAATAATATTTAGATAATTGTTTGAAGTTACATTATTTTGTTAATATTATTGCTTCACTGAAAGATAGCTGTATTATGAGCATACAGAACGGCCCATCAAATATCCCATTTTCAGTAAAAAAAGAAAAAAAAGTCAGAAATATAATACGGAATTCTTTTTGACTACTATCCAATGATTACAGGATTGAAAACAAATATTAGTGAGCGATATTGATGCGATAAAAGTTAATTAGTTCTAAATCCTTCACACGTGGTTTGGTGCAGGCAAGGTCCAAAAAGCCATGTTCCACAAACGTTAGAGCTCTGTGTGCCTTCTTGGGATACTGAATGTTGAAAACCCAGAACGATGCAAACAGACTACACTGTACTCCCAGTAAAGATGATGCAGTCAAGACACGCTGACCATCGATCTGGAGGCTAACTTCCTCGTTCACGGAATGCAGGCAGGGAGTCAGGGGAACATCTTCCTGAAAAAGCAAAAAAGAAAAAAAATGCCCCACACGTAAAATTCAAAACAGACACTATGGTTAAATGAACCTTATAATTCGGTGCAGTAATAAAATTGTAAGGCCAGGTTCCCTGCGAATTCCAGTACCTAAATTAGGAATGCAAAGGCTTCATAAAACCAAGTGCCAGTACATTAACCGTCGTGGCTTTTGCAGCAATAAAAAAGATATTACTTCCGCACAATATACTCGAGCACAACTTTAAATGACAGTGAAGATAAAATGCAAGTCTCTGTAGGTTGATAGATTAGTTTTTGTTTTTGACTGAAAAACACTTTGGTATTGCATGATTTTGTTAACTGCTGTTTCTTGCTTTAAGATGCCAGCTTGCATCTATTCAAGTGAGTGGGCACACAGTTAAAGATGCAAACCCTTACACTGCCTCTCCCCTACCATGGTGGCTCACTTTCATAGAAAAAGTGGAGCTTTTGTGAGCTGGACGGCTGTTGCAATCCGTGGCAATACTCACTTCTGCTGGAGGGGCCAACTTGGTTTCCGAATGCAGCCTTGCCTTGTACAGCACAGCCTATCCTGCCTTAAAGGAGCCATGAAGAGAAAACACAAGTTTGGTTCATTCAAAAGATTGTCTCGTTAGAATCATACTGACACCACTTTTAACGTAAACTTCGCTCAAATAAGCTACATAATTAGGAAAAACGGGAATGGTCATGCGACCCACCAGCTCATTTCCCGCAACAGAACCTGTGATGTCACATGGGCTAAGCTCTGTGATTGGCGGAGGCTGGCAGAAGCAGACGCAAATTAGGTAGAGCTTACAAACTAGACGAACGAGCGATTTGCGCTTAAATTTAGGGCACATTCTTTACAAAGCAATAAGAATGATGGGACAAACAGTGGAAGTTACGAAAGCACATGTAAACATAGAAGTACTGATGCGTTCTGCTGTTCGTACTGCGCACAGCATGCTTTGGTTTAGCTGCACAGCACTACGGGGCTTGGGGTTGTCTCAGACGACACTGGCCGATTGACGCTAGCAACGGTGTCTTACGTGACCCCATTTGTCGAGCGAGCACTGTTTCAGGGAACGAATATTTTCTCACAGAACAAAAACAAGCCAGGTTTAAATGCGGGAAAAAACAAACCCAACGCTTGCCACGGTATGGTGGCGCCATCTAGGTTACGGAACGTAAAGAAACGCGGGAACAAACCAACACCGCTGACAGGGTGGAGACAACCTTTGAACGGTCCCGTGCCGCCGCAATTGGGCCAACGGGCTCAACGCGTTATTCTTTTCGTTTCCCACGAGACCTAGCAACGCGAAACAGACAATATGATTCAAACTTCTTCAGTAAACCGCGTTGCGGCGATAATTTTAGCGCGGTTTTGACACAATGACTTGCTTCGGCGGCGAGCGAGCAACCGAACATGGCGGCGCCAGCGTTACGTGTCTCTACCCTGTACGGCGGATGCGTGAATGAAGGTACTCTAGGCTGCAGAGCGGTCGGTTCCCGTGATGTCACTTGGGACCACGAAAACGCACGATTGAGCGGGAAAATCAAAATTTTAACCTAAATTGTTTAATTTCTCAGTGAATAAAGCACCGTTTGTATCCGGACAAGCGCTGGGGGCACTATAAAACACGAAATCTTTCGAATAAAACCAACTGGCATTTTCTCTTCATGGCTCCTTTAAGATCTATGAAGTCATTCAACTCGATCATGTACCAGGATCTGCAGAAGAAAATCGTGTCAGCAAATAATGAATTCATGCGGGACAGGCACCCACTGTTTCAGTTATACTTGCAGATACCTCCACCTATTTCCCTCCTGGTGTTACATCCAAAGCTAATTTGTTACGGCTTGTCTCATCAAGTATGGTCATTTGTCATAACACAGCTAGTCATACAGGAAAGTCCTTCACTGGGTCAGAAAACACTTTCTTTTTTTACAGTAGTAATAAAGTAGGCGACTCAGTCATCCGTATTCTGACACCTTAATATTCTGTGTCACCGAGCTGATTGGTGCATAAGGTAATTTGTAGCCGCAACCGTTACTACAGCCTTGTTAGCTAACGTAAACCTCGTTCATGGCACCAAATTACTTGTGATTGCAAGGAAACAAAAAAAAACAGCTGAAATGGAAACGCTATTCTCGCAAACTTACCAACGCTGCATGCCACACACACCTGCCTTAGTTAATTTACCGTGATTGTAGAAGTTTCCGTCACGCAAAACCACAGTGCACTTTTTGGAGCTGCAAGCTCCGTGTCAAAATCGAGTGTCAGATGAATCGAGTAATTTTTGTGTATGGTCTTACTATTGATTATGACAAATTTATTACCAACAAAAGAAGAGTGTGTGCATTGTTTTTGTAAAAAAATGATATCCTTTTTTATGCCCGGCAGACTTGTGTCATGCTACGGCAAACTCTGTTCTCTTCCATAAGGGCATGAATTTGTGTTTTTAATTACGTGGCCTTAGCAGCCGACTGACGGGCCCCGATTGTATACAGACCCCTCATTATCATCCGAAAGTGAATAAAAACACTTCGGTTTCGAACCACGTCGCCGTCGTGGTCCACAGTATATGCATTTAATCGTTCGATAGGCTCATAGCATCTTTTACGCATGTCACCGTTTCCTTAATAGGGTACGCTGTTAGATGTTAAAAGTCGACTCAAGCGAGCAAACAACACCACCGAATCTACAGGGCACAGTTTTCGAAGGGGGTGGCCGTCTGATCTGCGGCTTTCGCCGACCAGAGCGCTTAGAATGAGTCAGAGCCTTGAACGAAAACAACACAAAGACTTATATTTGGACAGGCAAACCATCAGGAGCGTTAACAAATAGATATTACAAAGTAGAGCAGTTAACTAAAAAGAACACGAGCAGTTCGATGCATATGAGAGACAGAGTCCCACAATATTCAGCGACCGGGCCCGACGATGCACCGCTGTCGGAGGCGATTCGGCTACCTGAGTAACCGTCACGTTGCTTTGAAACGACGCCGCGCGCGATAAACGATTTCATCTCGAATGCCCTGTTACAAACCGGCCTACAAAAGAATGCGAATGCATACCCCAAAAGCCACAAACAAGTACAATAAAACGAGTGTGCGCTTTTTTCTTTGCCCGTGCGTGTACGTGCTGTGTGCGGCACGGGTACTTCGCAGTTAACCCTATCCAAACGTTTGACAAACGCATCGACTGATGAAAGAGCACTTACCAGCGAGCTGTCCACAGCTGTCGCCATATCCAAATGTTGTTAGCGGCCGTTCGTCGTGTGACAGGGGCACATAAAAATCTTTCCACCAAATGGCACTACTAGTCCTTCTCAAATAAGAAAAAATGATGGCCCAAGGCGAGGCGCTTGAAGCTCCGGCCGCGCCAAGTCACCGGCCGCGCTGCATTGATAGCACGGAGGTTGTTTACATCCGGGCAGCAAGTCGTGCCGCCAGGGCAAGTTGAGTCGCTGCAGTCGGGTGCGTTGGCGCGCTGGCACGAGAATTTCAATCGTCTATATATGCGCAAGCAAGCGAAGCAGATAAGCATTGCAATTGTTTGCAACGGCGAGAACTGTCTCTTTGTTAGCAGCAGAGTTTCACACCTACCGCCAAAATAGACAGATTGAAACAACACGGCCGCGCTGTCTGCTTGTGATCGCGCTGGCAGAAGCATCTATACGGCTATACGTACGGTATCGGTTTTGTAGCTGCATGCAACCGTCGCGTCCTGCTTTCTCGGTCTAATTAGCATTAGTCCACGGTTGAAGTGCTGACACACGGAAACAAAACAAGACTAACATGGCGACCGCCCGCTTGAGATGATTACCCCAGATGGGGAGTTTATTGTGGACGTGGTTGTTTACAAGGGACCGAACGCCATCTCAGAAATGGTGTTATGTCGTTCTAAATCCTCCCTTTTGCTACATGGATGGGCAATGGTACTACCATGGAGGTTCGTCCACTTGTTTAGACCATGCCTAGGGAGTACATTTTTTGCTATAAGTACTTTTCAGGGCACATTACTTCATTAAAACTCCATTTCCGGCTAGTTTGCGTTTACACTGTAGTTTTAACCGTTACCTTGGTAAACAGCATGTACACAACTGAGAGTACGTTGAGAAGACTGTAATTGGCAATTATGTTGGCATTCCTGCCCGCTGCCTAAATTTATAGTCCTTAATCATTCTTAATAGAGTGTAGCAAGTTTTTTATTGCCGTATCTCCTGCCTCTTTAAAAACATCCACGGTTAGGACGTCGTCAACTGCAGCATCTTCTCGATTCGTGCCCTTGTGAGTTCTTTCTAGTTGTTCTTTGCTTACTAGTGGGACATCGCAAGATAAGCTTGTGCGCTTAGTCCCAATGACATAACGCCGCTGGCGTATAGCCTGGTGTAGAATTTTTACGCAACTTTCATTATTCTGTTCCTGCTGTGTGTATTGTTAACCTGCTTGTTTCTCAGTGCGTGCGTTGTGTTTGGTAATATCAAGCTGCTCAATCTGTGTCAACGTTGTACGCACGGATATCGTTCGCTTTACTTGTGGTAATAAATTTTGAGATTTGCATCAGTTGAATTCATTAAATACATTGTAATTCACACTTACATATTCTTATGGTCCGCAATAGATTCTTTATTCTTTGACTCAGTTTGTGAGGTGGTTTACTACATGCGGCTTCTGCCATATCTGGTGCTGACTCTGTGAATTCAATTCTTCAGTTGCCTTCGACAATGTACAGATTGTCGTCGCTCGCATCACTTAATAGGACAATGTCTTTCCAAGGGCGCATTTAGATTTCTTCGCCCTGGCTTTGACCGACTCCATAATGAGTTTCCTAGATTTCACAGAGTTTCTCTCTTCCTATTTTGAGATTCAGCCGTGCACTCACCTAACCTTAATACGTCGGAAAGCGTGCGTGAGACTATCCGAAACCGAATTTTTGAAGGGCTGAGGAAGCTCTTCTCAACGACGACACCCACTCAAGCTGATTCCCTCACCGACGCGATTCAAGAACACACAGTGGGGATTTCTACACCGTCGGAGCACCCCGAGGGCAGCAAGCTATCGCCTATGGCGCTGCTGTTCCTCGACCCTGCCCAGCTGCAACTCTTCGACAGCTGGCCCTGCCGTACGGCCGTCCACTTTCGCCCCAACGACACTTCCCTGTGGTTCAAAACCTGATGTTTATGAAATACGTATGGGGGAAGCGGGACGCTCGTCTGCTAGCAACCATTGCGGAGAAGCCAGCCAACCAGATACGTGCCGACGTTATTTGAAAACACCGAATGATGCCCATTTTCTTTTTGCAACTCTGGCGGTAGAAGCCAAACTATTTTAGCATTCCTAAATTGACTGCCCATTTTTATTTCCCGCCCAATGTGCGTATATCTTGGATTTCGGTCAGTGACAAAGTTAGACGCTTTGTTTGCGACAGTGCGCACAGTGGAGTACAAAAATACAAGGAGAAGGCGATGTTCACGGGCTTCAATGGGCTCTTCCCTCTTATGGCAAGGGCCCATTCAAGCACCGGACGCCTCGACGCCTGTCTATTATGGCAAGCGTCGACCCTTTCATCACTAAGCATTGTATCTGCCTTCACAATAGATATCGTAAGGTGTCGCAACTATTGTGATAGACATTCGTTGTTTTATATTGGGAAAATTTTCAATCATCTTGCGTAAAAGTACCGAATCATAAAAGTACCGAAATATGACCCAATTATGCGTAATGGTAGCGATGAAGATAAGCCACCCTCGACGTAACGTTGCTAGCACGTCCAAATCAAAGCGAAGTAGACGGAACACACAGTGGAACATGTTACATTAATGCGACTTGCATCACTGTCATCGCGACCCTGATCACCAGCATTTCCGCTAGGGACGAGGTCATAATCATCGTTGGCATCGTCAGCGTGTTTTCTAGAGAGCTGAGCGCGCTCCGCAGAGCTCTTTCACACCCTAACTAAATGTCCCCGTCCCCGCCTATCTATGCCCTGTGGCTGATCTGCAAATAAGCCCCATCATACTACCCATCTCACGATGTGTCCACAGTATTGGCACTTTACGAAATATTATATGTATATTTGCTACGATGTTTATGAATGCACCTATTGGCGAGTGAATTGTTAAAAACCACCGTGACAAAAAAAAACGTCAAAGAAAAGTGTTTCATTTTTGTGCTCGCCCAGGTACTTACTCGACAATCAGTGTCTGTAGGGTACGTCCCTTGTCGTCCTTCGGCGTCAATGCATGTGCAGTTGTACACATAGCTAATCTACAATAAGAAAGTGTCACGGCATCAGTGAGCTATTTCATACAAAAGTAGTGTTGACAGCAGTGTTAACATAGAAAAAGAAAATTAAAACAGAGTGCTATGGTTCATGCGCAACAGATGGTGTTCATATAACTCCAAGGTAACCACGAGAGTGATCTTGTGTCGTTTGAAATAAGTTATATACGACTTAGCCAGCGAATATCATGTGCCGAGCCTATACTTCAGATTCAGGCAACCAGGCAGGAACCGAATAAAGAAACATGGGCAAGTAGAAAGTAGTAGATGAAGGGAGCTGTACACGATGTTCCCAACAAAAACCACCGAATGAACTGGGGGCGTCACATAAAGTTCCACTATGCTGTATTCCTTACGTTTATAAAGAGGATTATCTTAACAGTGCATTCAATGTTTATATTGCTGTTAACTTGTTACAAAAGGAGTGACGCAACGCCAAGTGATTGCAGGTAGCGAGTAGTGTTTGGCAGTCACTGGTAGGGGTGCAGTACTTCACGTTACCGGGACGTTAACCACGGACCTCTTTTAAAGCAGCTTTTAAAACACAATGCATATCATACTCGTGCAGACTAATATCACACTTCTCCGATGGGCGCAGTCACATAGCCCATAATCACAGACAGTCTGGCTTTTTGGCTGCACAGGTTATAGTTCGAGCTGGGATCCCAAGAGTAGAAATATATCATGCATAGAGTTGGATTGACTGGTCTTGTGGAAGTCAGCTTATATTAAATACAACACTACCTAAAAAAAATTGGCCCATCTCCCCACGAGGGGGGGACTCAAGTAAATGCGTCGCGTTGGGGGTGGGTGTATTGCGTTAACGTTAGTGTTTGGGGGGTGGTGGTGGGGTGTTAGTGAATGTGTTAACTATTATTGCTTATTACAATTAATTATTATTATTTCTTTCATATATTAATTATTACTTTCGTGATTTTGCGACTCGAGTCCCCCCTCGTAAAGAGAAGGCCCCAATTTTTCTTTTTTTTTATGGCGCAAGAAGTGAAGGCAAGGAGTAGGTTGTTGTGAGTCGTTATTTATTTATTTGTTGCTGTTGTCGTTGTATTGGACGCTGAGAACGACGGCTTCGTGGTCGCTAAAGTGTACTGTTAAGGGGTCTTTAAGCAGTGGTCGTGCGTTGCAGCAACTGGTGAAGACGAGATCGATGCAACTGCTGCCGTGTATCAGCAGCTTTTTGACGTAGTTTGAATGAGGCAATGATATAAGGCGCGTTCGTAGCCTTTGATTCTGTGTCGCTTTTGTGGCGCAGTGGGAAGAGCACCATGTACCTCGCGTTCCGCCCACATTGTCGTGGGATCGAAACCAGGCGCCGATAACTATTATTTTTTTTATAGTGTAGGGGGAGGGGTGCGTACGGACAACAACGCTGCACCTGTTGTTGAGAGCGAGGAGGGTACGGGGGAGAGACGCGCACCTGCGCCTCGCCGCGACGCGCATGCGCAGTGAGCGTGCAGACGCCGCCGCTGACGGTCGAGGGACATCGTGCGACTAAGAAACGCTCCGCGTTTAATACCTAATACCTAATTCGTAATAGTGACAAGCAGCAAATGGGTATGTCGCTCGGCAGCACGGCAGTCATGGCCCGCGCTGACACGTAGTGCTCGTTCTTGATACAGATTTTTTGCATGGCCGGACTACACCCCTGTCTTCAAGTTTCCCAGGAAGCTGCCTATAAAACCTTGGCCTTCCCAGCTCTGCACCATCTGCACCCCTCGGCGCCAAGCGTTTGGACACCTCGCCTACCCCTACTGCCCGAATCCAGCCGCGGTTACAGCGCCAATATCATTCAGAGTTCCGCCCTCCCCTGCTGCCGTATCTCCTTGTATCAGTAGTTTCTTTGTCACGAGGCACCGACACACGATTGACGTCACTTCCGCAGGATAAAAGCATCGGCAAGAGCGGTGTGCTCAAGAGTGGGATAGGCAGCAGGGCAGTCATGGCCCGCGCTAACACGCAACGCTTGTTTTTTATGCAAGTAAATAATTGCTACTCCCTTTAGTAGCGTGAGGTAAACTGGCCGAGGTTGAGCAGTTTCGCGTTGCTCCTGCAGAGCCGTCCTGCGCATGCGCGAGGAGCAGTGACGTCACGTGGCGCACAGAACGTTGCTCGCTGCACGGCGTCTCTCACACACCCCACGCGCCCAGCCTCCTCGCAGACCTCCGTTCCGCACTTGGCGGCCCGGTCCACTGAATTGATGATCAGGCGAAGAATTTATGGGTGTGGAACTGATGGTTCTTGCGTCGCAGCAACACCGGCGTGCGCTTGTCGAACCAGCTTAGCTCTAGGGCGATTGGTGACGCTACGCCGGAGCCGCTTGATAAATGTACATGTGTCACATCATGCCTATACAGTGTGTGTGTGATTGAAGCAGCAGTAAGCATGATAATCAAGCTAATCCTAGACAACCTGGAAAGCTAAGAATAACCAGCTGAACCTTAGCTCACGCTATGTACATTGTGGCATAGCCGAGCTAAGCCACTGCTAATTTTATTTGCGAAACGTACTAAATACGTTGTCTTACTTGTGCTGCCGAGCCCTGGCTGTTGCTTTATGATTGCTGCCAACTGCCTGTATGTCCTGCGAGTGGTTTCGCTATTGTGTGGTGATTTTCAGGAAATCCCCGGCCTTGTAACTCGTTTCGCTGCTACTCAAGCGTGTAATGACGTTATGTTTGTTCTGACCGCTCTCCAGTCCGGTCAGTGGTCCCTACTTGAAGAATTCAAGTCAACGGGTCCTAGCCTATATCAAAATAACCAACACTTTGAGGAAATCACTTAAAGGCTCTCTAAAATTGGGGAAGTCTGCTCAGCCTATGCCACCGTAAAAGGGGAAGTTGACGATTTACAGACTCTGGCCGAGCAGAACAGCGGCAATATTGCTGGCCTAGTTGCTCGTATGGATGGCTCTGAGGACCGACAACGACGACGTAACCTTCCGTTTTATGGCTTTGAAGATGCTGTTGATGGAGCTTCAACACAGTCTGAGAAGTGCATTATTGATTTGTGCAGTACACACTTCGACATTTAAGTCCAGTAGAGAGATGTTGAACTCGCAATCGAATTGGTAATTTTTCTCAAGACAAACGTAGACTCCGGAATTCTCCGGTTCAATCATTTTAAAGACCGTGAACAAGTACTGACCAACGCCAAAACATTGAAGTGCTCCAACTACAGCATAAGTGAACATTTTTCTACGAGTACCCGCAAGGCCTGCAAGCACCTTCTTGAATTTCGTAAAGCATTGCGCAAAACATACAAGCTCCACTAGGACAAGCTAGCCATCGGTAATACCACTTACGTATTTGATCCTGCTTCCAAAGAAGTACTTCCACGACCCCCATAGCTATATGTTTCTGCTAGCGCGCAACCTGAAAAATTACTGAACTAACTGTCGATCGTATACACTTATATACAAGCCTCTTGCCGAAATGCGATTCACTTAGCAACCTAATCGACAAGACCGAATGCAATATCGTTCTTGTAACTGAAATATGGCTTAACCCGTCCGTGCTTGATTCTAAATTAGCTCCCTGTTTTCCCGGCTTCACCATTTCTCGGCGTGATCGTCGTGATAAACGGGGTGGTGGAATTTTCATTGCCGCTCACAGCAGTGTAAACTGCACTTAGGCAGCCATTCACTCTCCCTTTGATATAAAGTTCGTCAACTGATAAATTCGTATCCCCCCTATATTATTGGAGCATGTTAATGGAGCATCGAAAACTGGCCACGGATTATGGTTATATATTGTGCAATTAAAAGCACCACTTTAACCGAGTGAGTATCAGTTTTGATAATCTTTAAAGGCAGGCTGCGAGGGCAGTTTGGCGGTATAATTTAACGTGAAACGTAGATTTGTCAGTATTGAACAAGAACCCAAGTATAATTCGAAATCCGCGTTTTCCCGCCATTCACGGCAAATGCAGGCACAAATAAGTGGAACAAGACCTGCTCCGGGTATGCTATTGCAGGTTTAAAGCGAATATAAATGAAACCCAGGGATTAAATCCAAAAAAACATTTTTGAAAACCAACATTAAAGATTTAAGAAAGTCTCGTGAAGTACGTAACAGCAGTACTCGAAAAAAAAGTAAAGAACTGAAGGCAAACTAATAAAACACGAAGCAGAAGAGAGAAAGCGCAAATCAGTCCGACAGGCGTTCGCCACAAAGCCACAGTTCCAATTACATAGAAAAAATTTCACCGCCTTCCCGTAAGGAAACCCCGAGTAATATGCCAAGCAGCCATGGGGTCGACTCAAGTTCCAATTAGTTTTCAGTTCGATCGCGGCGTTGCGGGAGGAAAATGGCGGGAGCGGAGCCCGCGCGTGCGTCATTTACACCGCGGAACTACAGTGGCGCCCCCAGCACAGTATGCACCGGCTACCGTCGCGTCTCTAACCCTAAGCTGCTTTGCATTAATCGCGCGCGGAGCCGCAGGTGTTGTCATTCGTTGCGGAATCCCGGAGAGGAGAGGAGATTTGGAGAGGAGAGGAGAAATGCCTCGCATGCTGCTCAGGGTTCTATGGTTGGCCAATCCCTACGGGCATCCTGCCACAATCATCATCAGCGGTGCCTGGCGAGGCACGCGCAGTGGGTGTGTGGACGGCGGACAACCACGACAAGGGAGGGAGGGACACAGCCCCGAGCATGAGATGCTTCGCATCTATAAAAATTTCCTGAATACATCCCTCACTGTATGTCACCTACTCCCGCTCTAATAAAAGCTAACGTGTAAGCATGCAATCCCGCAAACCCAAAAGGGCAGGAGGTGAAAAAACAATTTTCACATCAACATAATCACGTCAATAACAAAGATGCGCGCCATATCTAAGAGAAAAAAATAGAAAAAATCAAATAACCACACACAAAGAGAGCCAAATACTGGCATGGTGTATCGCGGAAATAAATTATGAACGCTTTACACCAGTTAGAGAGATACTTCAGCAGAAAACGAGCGGTCCAAGCTTCGGGGTAACAGGCAGTACTGGTAAAGGAAGCACTAGTCTGGGCTGAAAGGACATTATACATATGACAGAGGCCAGGTCACACAATGTAGAACTCCGACCTTGGGTAAAAAATATCGCATAGATGCCGTTTGATGGCACATGAGGACGTGTGTTATTCAGCTTGACGCATCGTGCAGCAAGTAGGGGAGAAGTCACAAGATAACACTGAAAAAATTGGCCGCGTTTCTGCTCCTTTCGTTGCAAATTTCGTCAAAATACGATAGTCTTTATCGGCTTTTGCGAAGTGAATGCCTCCCTTCTCTTTTCCGCAGACCTCTCATGTTGTTCCTCTTGCGTCGCGCTCCTCCCAAGGTAAAGACGCCAAAGGTTTGCTTAAATCATTTTAAATTTCCGGCGTTCCACTGCTCCAAAGCGGGTGTCTCGATGCGAACGCTGCCGTACGGTGAAGACGCGCGTTCATAGAGGCGCCCTACTCCAACGTTTATAGAACCGCGTTTCCCTACTCCACGTGCGTTGCAAGCAGAACGTGGAACCTATCTAGTGGAACCTTGCGAAACTGTTGCCGGTTGATTTCTTATAATTGCGCCAGAAGCTATAGTGGCGCGGGTGACAGCAGGCGACGGCGGAGTGAATTCTTTTTCTGCAGTTGATGAAGTATTTAATTTCGCAAAAGTCAAGCATCTTTGATTTTTTTATAAAGGAACACTGCAAATATCACTTCTGTATTGATTTGTTGTCTCATATTTGCGTAATGTCTTGGTTTTCTTCAACAATGTTGACAAGTATGAACCTTACAGCGGACATGGACGGGTAGATTTAGCTGTGACTATATCAGACTATTGCGCAGGCACTGTTTTGCTTTGGCCGGGTGGCTGAATCGAGTCACAGACAGACAGACGGACAGACAGACAGACAGACAGACATACAGATATAGAGATAGACCAAAATTTCTGGGTTTAACCCCCGTATTCACAAACTTAACTTAAGTAGAACTTTTCCCTTCGGACACTTTTCGGCTCCTCAACGCGTTTCAAGACCCAAACTTATGCGCAAAGGGCGCCTTTTCGCGAACTTATCGGGCAGAAAGTAAATGCTACTTAAGTTAGCTCCCGACCTAACCTAGGTGAGCCTTTTCCCGACCAACATTGCAGGCTACTACGATAGCTTGGCTGGGGCGTTCGATTTCACGCCCCGTACGCGAGAAATTGATAAAGCTGTAAACAATAAAGCGCTTTCCGCGATCAACAACGATCCGCGCACACGCCTGCCGCCCTGACGCGGCCGTGCGCACACCGCGCACCTCACAGCGGCCCACCGGCCCTGCCGGCGCGCGATGCGGCCGGCGCCGGCAGAATGGCGCTGCCTCCGCTCGTAGAACGGCGCCGGCAGGTGCAGCTACAGTTTGCTGCCGCTTGCCCGAATGGAACTAATCGCGCAAACCAAGTTGCGCATGCGAGAAAGGAGATGATGCTGTGGTGAAAATTCACGCACTATATAATCATGCGCGCTAGTAGCGCAAGCCGCGATCAGTATTCTGCCGCGATGCTACGCCTCACGTTCCCTGCGGGTAGCGGCTGCGGACGGAGCAGGCTGATCCGAGGGCTTCGAAGCTGGCGCCACGGAAGCGTTCTCCACTATTGGCGCACATGTCAAGTCCCGCCCACACGCCGTGTACGGATTGGCGCATCGCGCGCTAGCCTCATTCGCAGGAGCCTAGCGTGCCTCGAAATGGGCGCCTTTGATAAGTGCGCCTTAATGAAGGTTTGTGAAACGCAAACCGGGCTTTTCTCATTCTTGTCCTTTTCCGACACTTACGAAAGGCTTCCTTATGGCATAAGTTAAGTATGCTTTCTGAATACGGGGATAAGTCGCCCAAGAAAGAGTATCGTCTTTAAAAAGTCCTCCACAATGCCGACAATAGAGAGTTTTAGCTGACCGTTTTTGACGCTCCGCTATGCTCCCGACGTTTCGCTCAGCACAACCGGAGCGTCAGCAGCCGAAAGGCTTTTAGCTAAGCGATAAACGTATCTCCCTCGACGGCGAATGGTTCGCGTGACTGGTCGTTTCTCGCAGGCGTGTAAACCGCAAATTCATTCTAAAGGAAACATAAGAATTTGTATTTGGTCGCCCAAACAAAGCAAAATACCGTGTTTCTTGGCCTCATTTAACATTTTTTTGTATAATGTAGTCGCTGACATGGTATAATTTTTTTCTAAATATCAATAAACGAGCCGATAAACTTTTGAATAGCCAAGCCAAGGCTGTCTTTCTCGGCGCTGCATAGAAGCAGCCCCGTGCTTCGGTCGACGTTTTTCGCTTCCGTTCTAAAGATCTTTGAGGTGTGTGGCACCATTGCCTATTCGGAAGCGCTTTCGCGACTTCGTCGGTCGTGTTTCAACTGAAGAAACGAAGTTCGCCGTAGCGCGCTCGCATCGCGGGGGCAGCCATGTTGTTATTCCGCACGGTAGCTTAAGCTGCCGCGACGGTCCGCTAAGAGGCCCCGGTTAGCGGAGCGGGGCCCCGCTCCGGTATCGCCGGTAGCGCGCTGGCGTGCCACGCATGCGCAATGGCGCTCCCGCTTGCTATCGGAGCGGAGCGGACCGTCAGAAACGGTCAGCTAAAACTCTCTAATATGAAGTGCTCCAAGGCAAGGGCTGACACGGAAAACACAACAGGAAACGGATGCAAACAACTGAAAAGTGTGTTGAGTTAAGGACAACCGAAGTAAGCCGATGACAATTTGTTGTTTGAGATGAAACTGTAATATTGTGCAGAACACATCATTGTCATGAATATTGCTTTACTTTAGAGAGAAACACCATTGTTGGTTTAGTCAAAAAATATTTAGGACGTTAGCGGGCAGAGCAACTTCCCACATTTCATGGTATGGCAGTTTCGGGGACCTGTTAAACAAAGCAGAAATTTTTTCGAATTCGTGATTTCTTGGCCAGATATATTTGCAAATCTTCCTGGTGAATACAAAAAAATGAATTCGTCGTACTTATATTTTTGAAAACATATTTCTCAAATTTAGTAGCTTGGAGCAATATTGTTCACCCCTAAAAAAATTTTACACGTCGGCCTGTATGCTGTATGCTTGGATATGCTTTTGGTTGATTTCACTATTTCGCTGAGAAGACGGGATGCCGTGTACCAGCATAACACTTTTGATTTCCGCTTTGTTTTCTCTCAAAATGTGGCCAGTTGACCATCATCAAGATACAGCATGGCGAAATTGTTCACTTTTCCAGGATACGTATCCACGAACTGTTTCGCACTATGCGTGGCTTCACTGGAAAGTCAACACACATCATCTATAGTAGCTTGATCCCTCAGAAGGCCCATGACGCCGTGGAATTCACATTTGTCATGTCCGGTTGTACAGAAGAGCCACTTTGTCACCCCTGCTGGTCTGCGTCTCAAGGAACTGACGTTTTTACAATGGGCGCACCACCATTACGTATATACGTTATTATATCGTATTGCGCTGCATGCTCTTCAAGCTGGCGTTTGATTTTGACCAACTCCTTGCATGCTCATGCATGCTAGGAGTTGATCAGACACTGTTCTCCTTCCCATAGTGCCCGAAGTCTTTCTTGACGTCGCGACGGACGTGAGCGCACTTATTTGCCTCTGCTGACAGTGGTACCCTTTACCTTCGTCGGGCAGTATTGCCGTACAGCAAACGCGCAGGATCTGACCATTGGTTGTAGACACAGCGAAGGTCCTTGGAAGTAGAAGACCGCACTTTCCCGTTAATATGGAAGTTTCAAAAATACAGGCGGACAGATTTTGCAGTGCGAAACGTTTTTCTCTTCCTAAGAACTAAAAAGTAGTTTTTTTCAAGAAGCAAACCCATTTATTTATTTATTTTATATATTAGTTTTATTTATTCATCTTTCTTTTTACCTCTTTATTTACACATATTTTTATTGACCTATTTATTTATTTATTTATTTATTTATTTATTTATTTATTTATTTATTTACTCATTAACTCATTCTTAAATTCTGGGGGTCCGGGGGCGTTAAAGAGGGGAGTGGGTTACACCCTGTATAACACAAAAAGAAAATAAGCAGCCCAAACACAAGATAAAAAAACTGGGCCCATCTCCCCGCTAGGGGGACTGGAGTAAATGCGTCGCATAGGGGGTGGGTGCATAGCGTTAACGTTTAGTGTTTGGGGAGTTGGTTTTAGTGAATGCGTTGTATCAGCAGCTTCTTGACGTAGTTTGAATGAGTCAAGGATATAAGGCGCGTTCGTTGCCTCCCATTCTGTGTCGGCTTTGTGGCGCAGTGGGTAGAGCACCATGTACATTGCGTTCCGCCCGCAGGGTCGAGGGATCGAATCCAGGTGCGGGATAGTATTTTTTTTTTTATAAACTGTAGGGGGAGGGGTGCAGACTACGACTACGGATGTCAACGCGGGTGACATCGTGAATTACTGAAATGCTCTGAATTTAAAATTACTAACTAGCTAGAAAGGGAAACGTCTATAAACATCCCCCTCGCGAGGGGCACGATCAAACGCAGAGCATTTCCGCGGGGGGCGCGCCTGCAAGTCGAATGGATTACGTATTGGTTGTTGTTGTAATTGTTGTCTTCCAGCGTAGACATTGTCGATGAAGTCGATGGTGAAACGTGAAACGTGCCGTGAACCACCTGCCGCGGCTATGACGCAACGTGGAGCGGCTATGACGCAACGTGGCGCGGCTATGACGCAACACAATCCAACAGAATCCACTTTAATCCAAACCAATCCAAGCCAAGCCAAGCTAATCCAAGCCAATCCAATCTAATCCAATCCAATGCCCCTCGCCAGAGAGTGTTATAGCACCGAAATTGCGCCACCACACGAACGCGTGATGTTGACGTCACGATCACGCCACAGATGTTAGCGACAGGAGCACGCGCGAACGACATATGTGGGTTAAGCGTGAACCGACCGTGGCGAGAGAGCGCGATGCGAGCGCCCCACCTGTTCTTGCGCGCGAACCGACTGTTGCTCAGCGCGAACCCAACGCGGCGAGAGAGGGTGTTGCGCACGTCCCCACCTGTTGTGCGCCCGAACCGAACGCGGCGAGAGAGGGTGTTGCGAGCGGAGAGAAGGCGAGGAGGACGTGGGGGAAAGGGCGCACCTGTGGCGGACGGTTGAATGAGTCAAGGATATAAGGCGCGTTCGTAACCTTCCATTTTTTGTGGCGCAGTGGGTAGAGCACCATGTACCTTGCATTCCGCCCGCAGAGACGTGGGATCGAAATCTGGCGCCGGTAAGTATTATTTTTTTATATAGTGTAGGGGGAGCGACGCGGACTACGACTACGGACGTCAACGCGGGTGACATCGTGAGTTACTGAAATGCTCTGCATTTAAAACAACAGAAATGTAAGCAAGCCCCACAACAGGTGGCTTACAGCCGATCGAAAAGCAGTCTCGTCTGTTACCGCATTAACAGACGTAGGAAGGCGGTTCCAACTAAAACAAGTGCTAAGGATAAACGATTCATGGAAATCTTTGTATATAAGGATAGGAAGGTAATTTGTAGTGATGATCAATGCATGCTGACATGTAAGGTGGGGAAGATAGTAACTGTTGCTTTAGAATGGAATTTTTGAGATATAATAATATCCCAGGAAGCGTGAAACGTGGACAGTTGAAACGACTAACGTTTTTGTAGTTAAAACTTCGCTTGTGGCAGAAAGAATAGAAGTTCACCCTTGACAGTGACGGCTGCATGTAAACGATTCCTAGTACCCGGAACGTGGTGACTTGCTCCTAATAGGGTACATCACCAATATTGCGCGATTAAGCAGCTTCAGAAACGTAAAACGTGGGATTCTGGCAGAGCTAAGGCAAAGCGATGACGAAATATTGTTAAACTGGCCACTTTACTCTAGAAGAATACGCAACTGATACCCTCACAATCATTTTAATGGTTTGTAGAAGCAAGTTGAACAATGGCTTAATATGGCTACTCTGATCAGTTATCTTGTAAAGTGAAGAGGTACAGAAGGTGCCCCGAAAATGATTATTAGGAGCAATGTGAACTCTTGGTGTTCACCTTTTAAGGATGCCGCCACAATGTATAAAAACAGTGTCAACAGAAATATGCCAAATATGCGCTTTGGTATGAGATCCACTCAACCAGGTTTGACTGTGTTAGGAAAATAGATTGTTAAGGAAACAGAAATACGGCACTCCGGGCACCGTTAATCCACGAGTATAGAGTTCACAAACAACAACCACATCAATGTGCTCCGCTTCGATGGAATCCAAAGGTGTGAAGCAGCAGCCGGGGTGTGACCCAGAGGCGACTGGAGAAGTGTTAGGGACGCCGTTCAAATTTTTAAAGCCGTGATTTCAGCCTCTACCTGATGTCTGTAGCCCCCGAAAAGCCACTGTAGGAAAGCCAACTTTTCTGGGCGATGATGGTGATTAGTGGTGAGGGGGAAACACAATTAAAACGCGTCCTGTGGGCAGATTTGAACGTGGAGCCATCGCGTTATGAAGATGGCGTCTATCCGAATGAGCCATTCCGGCACGATTGAAGCATTTGGGATTTGGGGAGGGGTGCATCAGCGGGCAAAATTGAACAGAAAATTCGGATTTCCTTCTAGTGACCCATATGGTTGAATGATAGGGAAAGCCATGGAGTGCCCCTACCAGTAAAACATTAGAGCGAACAATAGAATTGCAGTAAACGGCACCGATAAGAGACAGGTGGTCGCTTCTGGGCTGGTTAATTTTGTGTTGGACATTATTTTAGAAAGCTTTGCGCTCACTCATCGGTGTCTTTTCGGCAGAGGGGCAAGTAATTTGTTTTGGCTGTGTAGTGGGAAATAAAAATTTCTTTGTGCAAAGGAGCCGGAAAAAGGGCTATGTGCGTGGCCGCATTCGTAAATGTGTTTTTTTTTCGGATGCGTGAAACTCTTCATTTTACAGTGTCGCAACGACTTGCATTAGAGACTTGATGAAAACGACGACCGGCCGCAATAAATAAGCCCTTTCCTTGTCAGCCAAACTGTTGTCCGCTGCGTTGTAGTCTCAAAACTTGCAGAGTTAGTTCGTGATGTCAAGTGACTGTACTGCAGTAACGGCTGCGCGCTGTCGCGTAACGGTTTTTCCTTAGGGGACATGACGTCCACCCAACCAATAGATGGTCCTTTGTTTTCAAGACATTGCACACAGAAGGCAATACGTCCAGAATATGTATGTTGTTTCCCGTGCCATGAATATAAGGCTTACGTCCCAGCTTCTCTTAGCGTTACCGGCGGCTTACTCTAACCAAGGCGTATCACTTTGAAGGCTCTGGCAGAGGCCCTCCTGGTTTCATCTATCAAATGTTTCGGCCTTTCCATCTGTTTCCGCATTATGTTGTCTCCAACTATTAAAACGTAAAACCCAGTGCATTTTTTATTTCACAGCCACTTTTAATCCCCGCTGTGTCTCTCTCTGACTGAGATCCAACGGTGCTAATACAATACACTACTCAGCAAATACGTAAGGCAACACTATGGTATAAAGATCTTTCGCTACGTGTTTTTTATCCTCAGTTAAGCGTCCTACTCTCCATCCTTCCTCTAGAACGTAGCATGGCATAATCTATCCATCTATTACTCCAAGTAGCTCATAGACGTGCCGGCCTGAAGGCGATGGGTACTATCCTCCTTGAACTAATCACTTCAGGTAAACGAAATTACCTATTTCCTCCGACTGCTATACGTTCCCCAAATTTTACCAAATTCAACAAAATAGGCAACCTGATTCGTTAAACCTATAAAATGTCTCATGGCTTTGCACCTACCCCACCGACGAATACGCTTTTACATCCGGGCGTTAACAGGAAGTTGCCCGAACCTATTCAGCGCATCGCACAATTCAAGTGCCCGACAATGACTGCTCACCGGACGGTAACTCCTCCATAATCACCGGACGACAACTCCTCACATCACTCTGATATCAAGTTCAAGCCCCGAACTGCATCAAACAACCATGATTACACTCATTTGGCGAAAACGCGCAATAGATGCCATTCCGTACGAAAATGCACCCCGCATTACGTACCGCTCACAGACCAGCACTCAACAGATAAGTTGAAGCAAGCAAAGTACGGCGACAAAGACACCGCGACATGCACCGACGCTTCCCTACAATCACACCACGCATACATTGCCACAGTGACTGACAACGACTGAAATGTCCCTGCTTCCACCACCTTGACTACAAACTGCGAGATGGCCGATGAAGCAGCCATAGCCGTCACCCTCGCAACACGTCAAGAGTGCACCGCAATAATCAGGTATTCTCAGCAGCCTGCCATATTTACCTCATTGGCCACATGTCTACTCCAGCACACAAATCTCTCCTACGACTACCCAAAACAAACCCTGTACGACGTCGTGTGGAAGCCCGGCCACTTATTACTACGGGGAACGTTCAACCCAATACGCCACAGCTCATCTTGAAGGTGGAAGCGCTGACAAAACAGGGACGAAAGTAGAAAAAACATAGACGACACGGCGCTAACTCGCCACTATTTGTTTACTGAAAAGAAACACAAATGTATACATTCAACATCTCACGTGGTGTGTTCATCTCGCCCAAGATAAAACCATGAAATTCACTTCTTAACAGGATTAAATACATACTGGTGTACACGCGACAAACTAAGGGTAAGGGAAGTACAACAGCGATGCCATAACAATCCAAGAAACCGCTACGATCGCAATGAGTCGCACAGATAAAAATATTCTTTGTCAGTTAAAAAAATTTATGGGGTACTAATACATCTATCTCCTGACCTTTTAATGTGAAATGCTTCAATCAGCTCTCAAGTGGTTTTATCTCGATGCCGTGGCAAAACTCTGGTATCGGAGAATATGAGTGAACAGCCGTGCGTGGTACAGTGTTCCCATAGTTGAGAGCCCTGCTTTGATTTTTTACCGTTTTTGTGTTCTTGCAGACACCCCCCAGTATGTCCTATATAATTGTGGCCACACGTCATCGGTATCAATTAAACAACACACATTGCACAACGCGCAAAGGGGGAAGTATGTTTCAGTTGGCATGCTTGTTTTTTTTTTTTGCGGCTTCTCACTGGGTGATAACATTCTGTCTATTTTGCCGCATAACCTGGTCAGTTTTTGGGGGCCGAGAAAACCACATCGACTTCATACCGGTTAGCAACATTTTTAGATGCGACGCTGATAGGAGCATCTCTTGCCGGCGGCCCTGTCCTGCGTGCGTCCGTCTGCCGCGTCCGCACAGCTGCGTCTCTCCTCCGCTCGCCTCCTCTCCTCTCTCCGATAGCGAAAACTCTCTCCTAACATGTGCGGTCGCGCTGCGCGCGGTGCCGCGCGCGGCTGCGCACTGTGCGCATGTGTAGCACTCCATCTCTCCGCGGTCTCCTCTACTTCGGGCGCGCTGCTAATAGAATCGGAATGCTGCGCTCCGGCCGGTCTCTCAGTCGGCGGTCGTCCGAGTTTGCGCTTGCGCTTGCTCTCTTGCCGTACCCGACGATTGCTTGATGCGACGCCAATGGAACCCCCTTCAGCGTCGCATCACACTAGGGTTCCCGCGAGAGGAGGTGGGTGTAATTTTAAATGCAGAGCATTTCTTAGCCTCGCCTGTTCCTGCGTCGGACGGTGTCAACAGTTTCGCATCCGCAGCAGGTGCGCCTCTCCTTCCCCCCTCTCTCTCAACAGCAGCTGGCGCGCGCATGCGTCGTAGTCAGCCCGTTCGCTCCGTCGCGGTCTCGGCCTAACAGGTGCGTGATAGCAGCGCGATGGGTCGTGGAAGGGCGCGTGCTGCTTCCGCATGCGCGCTCTCCCCCCCGTACTGCTCTCCCTCTACTGCGCGCGCTGCAAATATAGCGGCTAGCGGTCGCTCGTGTTTCAGTCACTGCGTTGCTCCTTCCTTCCTTGGTTGACGCTCGTGCCCACGTTTACTCGTGTCTGCTACTCCAGCATCACGGAAGAAGCGATGAAAGCAACACTGCCTTCAATCAGTACTGAGGCCCCAATGCTCTGCATTTACTCGTGTTCCCCTCGCGGGAAGGCGCGGGAATTTTTTTTTTGTTTGTTTAATCCGTACGACATCTTGTGCATATACAGAATGACGACAGGTCTTTTACCCTTATTTTCTTTTTCTCGTTACCCCCAGTCTGATTTAGCACCTTTAATTAACTTAAAGTTTATCTTGCGAATGACAGATTGCGAAAAACCAACCTTATTTAGTCTTTCTAACTGGCTTGTGTACCTACTGGATATTTTTTCTGTGCACGATTTTGTGAGGGATGCTCGCAGACAAGAAACACCGATCCACATTTTTACGATCTTTGAGTGGCCAGAATTGAAGTTTAGTATGGGTTTCTTTCAACGCGGGAAGTAGGACCGGCATACACGTTTTTCTTCTCGATACAGCCTGAGATCCAAGAACTGTAATTTACGTTCTTTTGGCAACTCAAATGTGAAGCTCAGTCCACAGCCGTGCTGATTAAGAAGGTTCAAAACCTGAGTCACCTTTTCGTCGAGGCTATCAGGCTTTACAAATTAAAGAAAATCATCCACGTATCTGACAATTTTGCTGGCCATCCCTCCCAAGATATTCTCAATTTTTCTGTCAGTCCTTCTTAGAAATATGTTGCTAACAACAGAGGCAACTTTAGACCCAATGCAGACTTCTGTTTTTTGTAGATAAAATTTTCATTTCCATTCCACAAACGTGGACCTGAAATAGAACGACAGTATTTCTAGGAAGGTGTTGACAGCCACCCCACTAGTGCTGACGAACTTTATCTCGTCATTATCTTCGGTGATGCAAAGACGCACACTCTTCCGAAGATCTTCAAATGACATGGAATAATATAGCTCCTGGACATCAATACTGAAGAAATCACAGGCACCCGGATTCGACGGCTTAAGAAAACTCACAAGTTCACCAGAGTAAGGGATGAAGAATGGGTCGCATACAGCAAAGTTGTGCAAATGCTTTTGCAGAAAACCAGACACTTCTAGCTGCCAAGCGCCTCTTTCAGTTACTATTGCACGAAAAGGAACACCAGGTTTATCTGTTTTAGCAGCCAAGAAAATCTCCAAATGAAGGCCTTGCGACTTCTTAACCGAAGTGTCTAGGCTTTCCAGGTTGTTCTCATGCAACAAAGCTAAGGCTTTTTGATTAACTTTTGATGGCTTTATTCCACTGGAACAAAATTCTTCGTAACAGCTTCAAAAGCTTTTTGCGAGCATGTACTATCCGGAGCAACAACAAAGAAACCTTCCTTGTCGGATGTCATGAGATGCAAGTTATTTTTCACAGCATAATTAACCAGGCCTTTACATTTGTGAAGTTTTTTCGGTTACCTTCCGAACCCGATCGTGCAACCACGTCCACAGCTTCGGAGAGGAACCGAGGGCGGTCCACTTCGGAAACGCGCCACGAGACAAAGCTGGACAGCGCCAGCTCTTCTGGCGGACTCAAGACAGGCTCACAGCAGAACTTTGGCCCGAGCTGCAAAACCTTTTTGGGTTGGTCAGGAACATTCCTTCTCGAAGGCACATGACGTTCACTTCGGCTGGTCTTGCTTTCTTCCTTGTGGGTAGCGTAGGCCGTATGACATTCCACATCCACTCGGTCAGCTGCCTAGAGGTCTTGCTCCTGCCGAGGTAGATCCGTCGGTGCGACCCATCTTGGACCTGAGAAGCACAGGCCACGCGTAAACAGTCCCTGAAATGGCGCTCTTGCTGCTCTTGACAGAAAAATTGAGAATAACTTGGGAGGGATGGCAAGAAATATTATCCGATACTTCGATGATTTTCATGTATTGGTAAAGCCTGATAGCATCGACAAAAAATTCACAGCATATCCACGGGGTGAATGATGATGAGTGGGCGAAGCTCCTGAGGGGAAATCATCGGTAAAACCGTGACTCTTCAGTGAAAGTTCGCCCACTACATCTGTGTCCAAACGTAACGTCTAGAAAGTCTCGCTTAAACCGCGCGTCGGCACCTTCGGGCTGAGCTCGCCTGATGCGTTTTGCAGATGCCTCACGAGATCTCACTGAATGGGGGTCTGCCTGCCGATACGCGCGCTTTCTCGCCGCTTCCCGTTCTCTGACGTTTTGGCGATCCTCTTCGCGCCGCAGCCGTGCCGCTTCGCGTACGGCAGGGTCCTCGCGCCGTTGCCGTGACGCTTGGGCCTCTCGTTCTCGAACGCTGGGATCTTGGCGGCGTCGTCGCGCAGCCAGACGACACGCTTGGGCCTCCCGCTCTCGTACGGCAGGATCTTGGCGGCGGCGTCGCGCAGCTTCACGGAGCGCTTCTGCCTCGCGGGCTCGCACATCTGCAGCCTTATCCATCGGGCGACTCTGAGCGCGCGCCAACAGCAAACGGATTTTATTACAACGCTCGCCGCCATCTAGTAAACAATCCAAGAACTAAACTAGAGGTAGCCACGCCATGTAGTAAAGAATCCAAGCGCATCTTTTCATCATATACAAGTACCGCCATCTAGTAAACAATCCAAGAACTAAACTAGAGGTAGCCACGCCATCTAGTAAACAATCCAAGAACTAAACTAGAGGTGGCTACATACATACATCGAGGATGGACAGACCCACGCCCTAAGGAGCTTCGCCCCTAAAAGGCGCCTCACGTTTTGAACCTTTTTAAACAGCACGGCCGTGAACTGAGCTTCACAGTTGAGTTACCAAAAGAACATGAATTACAGTTCTTGGATCTGAGGCTGTATCGAGAAGAAAAACACGTATGCTGGTCCTACTTCCCGCGTTGAAAGAAGCCCATACTAAACTTCAATTCTGGCCACTAAAAGATCGTGAATATGGGGATCGGTGTTGCTTGTCTGCGAGCATCCCTCGCAAATTGTGCAGAGAAAAAAATATCTAGTAATTTCTCAAGCCAGTTAGAAAGACTAAATAAGGCCGGTTTTTCGCAATCTGTCATTCGAAAGATAATCTTTAAGTTAATTAAAGGTGCTAAATCAGACTGGGGGGAACGAGAAAAAGAAAATAAGGGTAAAAGACCACTCGTTATTACGTATATGCCCAAGATGTCGCATAGGATAAAAAATGTTGCTAACTGGTATGACGTCGATGTGGGTTTCTCGGCCCCAAACAAACTAACCTGGTAATGCGGCAAAATGGACAGAATATTATCACCCAGTGAGGAGCCGCAAAAAAAAATTCCCGCGCCTTCCCGCGAGGGGAACACGAGTAAATGCAGAGCATTGGGGCCTGAGCACCGATTGAAGGCAGTGTTGCTTCCATCGCTTCTTCCGTGATGCTGGAGTAGCAGACACGAGTAAACGTGGGCACGAGCGTCAACCAAGGAAGGAACGAGCAACGCAGTGACTGAAACACGAGCGACCGCTAGCCGCTATATTTGCAGCGCGCGCAGTAGAGGGAGAGCAGTACGGGGGGGGGGGGGGGGGAGAGTGCGCATGCGCAAGCAGCGCGCGCCGTTCCACGACCCATCATGCTGCTATCACGCACCTGTTAGGCCGGGACCGCGACGGAGCGAACGGGCTGACAACGAAGCATGCGCGCGCCAGCTGCTGTTGAGAGAGAGGAGGGAAGGAGAGGCGCACCTGCTGCGGACGCGAAACTGTTGACACCGTCCGACGCAGGAACAGGCGAGGCTAAGAAATGCTCTGCATTTAAAAGAAGCATGCCAAGTGAAACATACTTCCCCTTTTGTGCGTTGTGCAATGTGTGTTGTTTATTTGATACCGATGACGTGTGGCCACAATTATGTAAGACAAACTGGGCGGTGTCTGGAAGAACAAAAAAACGGTGAAAAATCAAAGCAGGGCTCTCAACTATGGGAACACTGTACCACGTACTGCTGTTCGCCTATATTCGCCGATACCATTGTGTTATCACGGCATCGAGATAAAACCAATCGAGAGCTGATTGAAGCATTTCGCATTAAAAGGTAAGGAGATAGATGTGTTAGTACCCCATCAATGTTTATAACTGACAAAGAATATTTTTATCTGTGCGACTCATTGCGATCGTAGCGGGTTCTTGGATTGTTATGGCTTCGCTGTTGTAATGCTCTTACCCTTAGTTTGTAGCGTGTACACCCGTATATATTTAATCCTGTTAAGAAGTGAATTTCATGGTTTTATCTTGGGCGAGATGAATGCACCACGTGAGATGTGGAAAGTATATATCTGTATTTCTTTTCAATAAACAAATAGTTGCGAGTTAGCGCCGTGTCGTCTATGTTTTTTTTTACTTTCGTCCCTGTTTTGTGAGCACTTCTACCTTCAAGATGAACAGCTACCAACTAGCCCAATTGCCCGTTTTACTGCGCCACAGCAAATTTTACCCCCTCTCTACCGATAGTTTCGGTCCTTGCTCACCTCGGCAGATAGTCGCGCCCACTATCGCTTATTCCGCCGAATATATGCATCCGACACGCCCAATTCTCCCGACGCGACTCTACTAACCCCAGAAACTAAATACGAACACATACCTCCACAACACCCGTCTGCAAGCCTTCTTTGCCACACCATACACGGCTACTTGTCAGCACTGCCACGCCTCTACAATCATTATCATCATCATGATCATCATTATCAGCCTATCTACGCCCAATGCAGTGCAAAGGCCTCGCCCATTATTCTCCAATTACCTCGGTCATGTGCCAACTGTGACCAATTTATCCCCGCAAACTTCTTGATCTCATCTGCCCATCTAACTTTCTGCCGCCACCTGCAACGCTTGCCTTGTCTAGGGATCCACTCTGTTACCCTTAATGACCAGCGGTTATCTTGCCTTCGCACTACATGCCCTGCCCACGTTCATTTCTTTTTCTTAATTTCTACTAATATGTCCTTAACCCGTGTTCGTTCACTGACCCACTCCGCTCTCTTCTTGTCCCTTAATATTACACCTATCATTTTCCGCTGCATTGCACGCTGAGTCGTTCTCAAGTTAAGTTGAACCCTCTTAGTGAGCCTCCAGGTTTCTGCCCCGTAGGTAAGTACCGGTAAGATGCAGCTGTCATACACTTTCTTCTTCAGCGACAATGGGAGGCTGCTATTCATTATCTGAGAATGTCTGCCATATGCACCCCACCTCATTCTTATCCTTCTAATTATCTCTGCCTCATGGTTGAGATCTGAGGTCACAATTTGGCGTAAGTAGATATATTCGCTTACCACTTTCACTGCCTCGCCACCCATCTCAAACCGCTCTGCTGTCCCGAGGTTATTGATCATTACTCCACACAGCAAGTTTACCCCGCTCCCTATCTTTACGTCTCAGTAGTGGGTGGAGCTACAGACCCGCTTGGCCCTAGCCATCCATCCTATCATAGAGGAGAGGGTCTACATCGCTATTAAGCATCATGGTACACTGGTCAAGACACGTACCAATCGGAGAGCGCCTTAGTATCTCGATTGCTGTTTCGTAAAGTTGATTCACTCCATTAGTTGCGCCTACGCTGCTAAATGTTGTTGCACTTACCACTCTCATATTGCCGACAGTTATATTATATTTTGGGCCAGGGCAGAGGCCCGCTGCTGGCGACCAATAGCTTCGTGATTCAGGCTGTGGCATCCCATGTCCTGCGACAACGTGTAGGTGAGGTGACTTCAAACCTCATTCATTGCATATTTCAGAACGACATGTTTATTTTAGAACAAAGGTAAAATAACAGTTATTTAATAAAAGGTGTTCCGCAAATCGCCCACGTAAAGCACCTATTTGACATTACCAAAAGGACAATTTCCAAATAAAGCGACGCCAATATCTTCGCAGTAAAAATACCGATCCTCAGTTAATTTAACAAAATGAGCAGCAAAAATTAAACAGACATCATGGAGGGTTTCTGATGCGGTGCGAGGTATAAACTTACTCGCGTAAACATACTCACCCCTGGTAACTGCTTGTCAAATTATTGAAAAAAATGCGTGGTGCGGCTTGAGCGGGTTTATTTCCGGTATGCACAGTTTAGGTCGAAGTACAATTTTACGAAGAAATATGAGAATGCTGCTCCAAACAGAAAACGGCCATGCTGGGGCACCCGAACGGATATTTGCGCACAGTCACAATGACAAGCCAGCTTCGCGAGTACGTGGGCTTATAAAACCACTGATAACGTGTTCATAATCGCTGTCACAAGGCACACTCCTCACGTCCTGCATTTTGTTGTTGTGAAGAAGGAAGGAAGGCTTCAATTGACCCGATATGATTTTCACCACAGGTGACGCCGGCGAAACAGGGAAGCTTCATTAACGGGGCTCCGTGCTTGCGCCATTTGGGAGTTTGACATGGGCGCCGGGTGCTGCCACCAACGTTAACCGTAAAAGTGCGCCGTTCTAAAAAGGATGCGGATAAATCTTGGGAAATCAGTGGGATGGCTGAATTTAGTGGGCCAGCATTAAGAAGTAACATCAGAGCGCAAGAGCAATGTGTGGAAGAGGATGACGTCATGCAAACGCAGTCACTGTGGAGGCTGTGCCGGTTAATGTTTTATGCACCCAGTGTCTTCGAAGATGAGGTGCACGAAATGATCATTGCCGACCAGACAGGGATTCATCGAAGTCTCGATTTTACCTCATCTCTTTGTGAGCATGCTTGACGCGAAGCTCCTGGGGTGGTGATCTGGGATTTTATGGCACCATTGCGCGCGCAGGAAAACGCAATGTTTGAAATGCTACAATCTAAACGAAGCTTATCGCCAAAGCAAACGCATACCGCCGCTAGCGTTCGTGCGGAAACACATCCACAAAATTTGAAAGTGATAGAGCCAAGTGGTACTCAAATTCCCAACAACATGAGCAAACGCATATCACCAAAGCAAACGCATATCACCTTTTTTGTCGGAGCGTTGTATCCTCGTAAGTGTGGGACGTAGTCGGCGCCGAATAAGGCAACGCCGGCTATATAATCTTTGCCAAACGAGTGAACAAAAAATGGCCAAAGAGCCACTCTCCCATTGCTCTCTCTTACCCTATCCGGCTCCGTAGCCTTCCTACGTGCTTTCATGTCCGCCAGCCAGCGCCGCTTCTCCGAAACTATGCAAAATGTGTTTACAGTTTTTCTAGTGTTCCCCAGGCGGCGCTCCCACGCCTTCGAGGCAAGCTGACAGACACACGCTGTAAAAATGGGTGCAGTCGGTGCAGTGTTCGAGACTCGCGAACGCGCGCCACATCCGCCGGCGCGCGCCACATACCGGATGAGTGCCTGAACTAATCGTCCGAACCCACAGCCTCCGCGATCGGCTGCCGGCGGCGCGCCGCCGGTAGCTGATCGCGGAGGCCACGCCTAACCGCTCCCATTGGAAAGTGGGCGACGCGTTAGGAAGTGTTTGTACAGGCGGGGTTGGATAAGGTGACCAAGGGCGCGATGTTCGAAAACTAACCTCCAGGTGTGTGTAATAATAAAATGCCGTCTCTTTCGAAGTAATAAACACTATTTGTTAAAGAACGTCGCTTCGTCCTTTGCTATGCGATAATATGGATTCATGATCTGAATATCTGAACGGTTCTAATTCCGAAAAAGGGCGTCCAGTCCCCAGAGTAACCTTCGGAATAGTAATTCACAGCTGTCGAGCGCGGCAGCGTCTGAATGCCGAGAAATATATCCTAATCCACGTGTTCAGCATGCGTCCCTTACCGTGATGTATTTATCTATCTATATAGCAAGCTTAAACTCAGCAGTGGAGAAATGTGCCGTGCAACGCCAGTACACCTCAGGTTAAAGGACCATGGAGCACGACCAAGAAAATATTTTCTTCTATACTTCGAGTTGTTATCGGTATAGTTATTAAATCAAATCAAATCAAGGTTTATTTCACTTCCAGTTACATCGACGTGAAAAAAGGTAAATCGAACAGACAAGGAAAAAAGCTGCAAAGATCAGCTCGACAGGGCCCTTGCCCCAGTCCAGCAATGAACGGCGTGTGCGCTAAGAGGGTATATGCAAAAAACGAACTGATAAATACACCCTTTTCATATGTCATAGCAATATAAAACCATAAAATACAATAAAATCAATTTGGCGGCACGACACGAGTACATACACTGTACAGTAATAAAAATACGTATACATAAACTGCAACACGCAAACCGAGTACAAAAAAAAGAATTACGATTCTATACATCCACAATACCAGTATTCCGAGTTTTATAATGTTCGAAAAAGAAAACACATCGTGTTCGCACCAGTGAAATTACATTTTATTATCTCAAAATAGATTTAAAATGTCTTGTATGTTTAACGATAAAATGTAGATTTGTTCCCGGTCAAACTTGTCAAGTCAATAGGCAAGGTGCTGTTAATTCGTTGGCACCCGTCGTCAGTACGTGAAAATGGAACTGCCCATGGGGACCGATATCGATGAGAATAAAGCTGTGAGTCATTATCAGGGCAGCTGCGGTTAAAAAAGAACTTTGTTTTCCTAGCGACGCGTTCTTGTAGCTGCACAGTAGCTGATAATTGTATATATCACCAGCACAGAGCAATTTACGCTTTTGAAAAAGTGACTGAGTGTGCTCTAACTACCAGACGTTATCTATAGCCCGCACGGCTCTTTTCTGTATTAGTACTAGTTTCTGTAGGTTCTCTGAAGTGGTATTTGCCCATTGTAATGCGCAATAATTAAGGTGGTACTGCAGGAGGGAGTTGTACAAAAGTTTCATGATGTTACTTCGGAGTTCATGGTGATGTCTGCTAATGACACCAGCAACCTTTCGTCCTTTTGAGCAGGTAGAATTAACGTGGTCATTCCAACTCATATTTTCCGAGAATGTAACCCCAAGTGTCTTTATTGATTTTTCGATATGAATTGTATAGGGTCCCAATGTAACGCTTTCGCTAAATCTAAAGAGGTACCTCAAGAACGCAAAAGAATCTACTTAGTTTTTGATTGATGCAGTGATAGAGCATTTAGTTTTGACCAACTGTGAAGCTGATAACAAATGCGATTTGTATTGGGAAACATTTCTGGCAAATCTTTTCCGTGGACCAGTACAGTGCAGTCATCAGCCTAGATAATAAACCTATTAATGATGCCTATACGTACAATGTCATTATATAAAAAAGCAGAGGTTCAATATTTTTACCTTGCGGCATCCCAGCAGTTATTTGACGAGTGCGATATTTACATTCATTAATTTCTACATACTGATTTTGAGCGCTGAGGTATGACCGCACACGTTCCATGGCTGTCCCCCGAAAACCGTATCGTCCCAGTTCACGTAAGAGCTCATGATTAACGCTTTCAAACGTTTTGCTGAAATCTATGCATATGGCTAACGTCGTTAGCTTATTTTCTATGTTTTGCAAAATTGCTTCCTTCTGGGCTAACAAGGCGGATTCCGTCGAGTGACTTGCACTAAAACCGTAATGATAGTATGTGATCAGGTTGTACTTCTGTGTAAAGCTGTTGATTCTATCATTTATTACTTCTCCAAACTCTTAGAAAATATAGGTAATATAGATATTGGTCTATAGTTGACTATTTGTTTTAAATACCCCCTTTGAAGGTAACTGTTACTCTAGCCAATTGCATACTTCTGGGGAAAGTGCCAGTTTGCAAAGCGAGGTTGAAATTATGCGTTAGTAGTGGGGCTATGATGTCAAGCACATATTTTCTTCGTCTGATTTCATGGGCATCAGCATCTTTGAATCGACTATATTTAACAATCTGGAAATTGACAACAACTTCTCAAATATCTGTTGGCCGTAAAAATATTGTATTTTCAGTTTCAGAAATATTATGCAAACTTTCCTTTCTATCTGCTTGGTAAGTGTATTTCGAAAAACTTTAAATTCAGTTCATGCTGGCGGCTCTCGGGATTTGAGAAATGCGTAGTAAAGTTTGTTGTTTCCTTTAATTTGTTTTAGAAGCTGCGGACTGATCCATGGTTTTCGTACTTTCTTTATTTGTTAATATTGTTACGTGGTGCAGGACATGAACCGTGAGATGCGGACGATGTATTTTACAATATTTACATGGCGACTATGACTGAGCTCGCACAGGCTGCACGCCAGCCACGTCCTCGTCGTCGTCGAAAGTGGGACACAGCGTATTCTCCGGCTCCGTGACATTACCCCCCCGGCCAAAAACGACCGTCCCGGTCGAGCTCAGGCCCCGTGAGTGGACGGGTGCGCTAAGGATGAGGTGCTTTGCGTATAAACAATGAAGGCTTTTCTGCCGCGAATGACGATGGTGGTCTCCGATGTCGACTGGTCCCCGAACATCGACGCCCACAAGGCAACGATGAACCGACGAGAGTGCTGAGAACCGCGCCGGACGAAAGGGCTGGGGACACGTCATGGGCGACTCGTCTTGGCTGGTCACGTGTCGTCGGGTCTTGGTTCTTCTTGATCGGCTTCTTATGGGCTGGGGACACGGGGCGGGGGCATCTTCATGTGCTGAAGTCCAGAGTGGGGACTGAACCCACGCCTCTCCATTTGATCTCAAATGCTTTCCATTTCGTCTATCTGGGCGACACTGTTTTCCTTCACTTTTTGGAGTATTTAAATTTACTACAACTGCATTTGACGCTTCAGCGTGGTACCCATGTTGTCAGAGTGGCTCTCCCCATGTTGTTAGAGTGGCTCTGGTTAACACCCTCAAGCGTCACAAGCAGTTGTAGTCAGAATCGTCAGATGCACTTGTAGATACAACACTTCTACCGCTCACCTCATGGCGCTAGGAGTACTTAACACCTTAGATGAACTTATAGAGCTTCACCTGAAAGTCCAAAAAGCGCGACTAACTACTACGCCCACAGAAAGCCAAGTACTCTCGAACGTGGGGTTCATGCCTCCAACGGAAACAGATACTGCGGTAGACATACCGTGGGTTGTAAGATCCAAGCTAACCGTTCCCCACTGCCAGGAATTATGAGCCCCCAGCACCATCCTGGTGGACTTTCGAAGTGTCGCTCGCACTAGCCATAACGCAGACGCAAGCCACGACCATCATTGCGGACTCAGAAGCGGCGTGTCGAGCGTACACTGATGGAAGAATTTCCAGGGCGCCGCACGACTTATAAACCAACCCCCCCCCCCCCCTAAAAGAACAGTCAAGAATATTTGGACACCAGCTCACTTGCCTCTTCGCGGCAATTCAGCGCGCACGCTTAAGCCCGAGAACTTCAAGAGGAGGATGAGAGGACCAGTCACTCACTCACCAGATACAACGAAATCACCAAACACTCCATGGTCACACGACGCACGTTCGCGCCGCAGGCCGAGCACCTAACAAAAGAACACGTCACCCTTCCACGGCTTCAAACTAACACACTTCCACACCCCACGCGGTTGCACACCATTTACCCCACATTATACTACCCCCCTGTGCAACCACTGCGGCAGCCCAGCTACGCTCCACTATATGGTTTGGGCATGTCACTCAAACCCACCTTTATTGAATCCCTAATGCAACTCACGAGCAGTGGGAGAGTGAGCTTGCCAGCTCAGACGTGATTAAGGAGCTTTAGCTCGCTTTAATGGCAAAGACGGAAGTCCGCACCAACGGAGTCCTGGACTGAGACCCTTCCCACGATTCCGTTTGACTTCACTGTTAATAAAGTTTTGCTCATCCTCCTCCTCCTGTCCACCAACTACTGATATCATATGTTAGAACATAGGCACTAGAAAAGTGTCCATCTTCTGGTGTTAATGTTCTCCGCTACAATCAACCCCGGCGAGAAGAGGGAGCTACCCTCGCCACTCATGGTGACAACATAACTAGCGGATCATAATAGGGCTTGAGTCACTGCACATGAACAGTCTCATGGCCGCGGCGTCAAAGATCCGATGAGGGCATAGCTGGCTGGACGATATAATTAACTGGCAAACTGTTTTTGATAACACGGTAAGGACCGTGCTATTCTGATGGGAGCTAAGGAGAGAGACCTCGAGTGGGACATGGCACCCAAAGCCAAACCAGAGAGCACGGCGGTAAATCGACTGGTGCACTGGACGCGTCATGGCGTGATTTGTGAAGCTGCTGGTGTTCAGAAGTAAATGAACTAGCGTGCTGGCGGCAATCCTCGGCAAGCTGCGACATCTGGGAAATCGGTTTGCACTCGGATCAGTCAGGGCGGTATGGAAGTACTGTGTCCAGCGTGCAGGTTGTCTCCCGTCCGCAGAGGAGAAAGAAGCTGTGAAAATCTGGTAATCGTCTGCGTCTTGTTATTGTACGCTTACGTGACGAATGGGCGGATGATACCTCTTTGAATGATCTGATACGTAGACCGCATGTCCCCAAGAGTGAGGTTGAAGCGTTCGGTTAGTCTGTTAGTTTACGGGGGGGTGGTACGCTGTGGTAGTGCAATGAACTATGTTACACTCGGCCTAGAGCCCTTTGACAACTTCAGATAAAAAGACGCGACCTCTGTCACTCAGCAGCTCTCGTGGCAGTCGGTGGCGAAGGATGAAACGACGAAGAAGAAAGGATGCCATGTCCCGCGCTGTGGCGTCTGACAGGGCTGCTGTCTCGGCGTATCGCGTCAAATGGTCTACCGCAACAATAATTCAGCGGTGTTTTCTGTATATTCAAGGTAGGGGCCCGTAAAGGTCGATGCCCACTCTATCGAAGGGGCACGCAGGGCATGGAAGAGGCTGGAGTTGGGTCGTTGTTGGTCGCGGAGGGGACTGGCGGCTCAGGCAGTCTACACAGGAACGAACATATTTCGTGACGAAGGTGCGCGTTCCTCTCCAGTAAACGCAAAAAGGAAGTCCTTGGTGTGTCTTAAGGTCACCTCCGTGGGCTAATCGCGTGTCACCGTGGAACGAAGAGTAGATGTCAAAGCGAGAGATGGCGAGGAATGACAAGGAGCCATTTGCGACCTTCGGACGAATAGTTTCGGTGGTAGAGGAGTTGGTCACGCACAGCGAAATGGATGGCTTGATTGCGAAGAGAGCGGGGCGCGGCTGCTTGCGACTGTCGCAAGAAACATTTCACTATGGAAGCGGTCTACAGATGCTTTTGCTGTTCAGCAGCCATATCGGTGATATCAAGAGGACCAGAGTGCACTCCACACAAGATAAATAGTCGGGATCTAACGGTAGAGGAGACCGAGAAAGAGCGGCTGCATCTGTGTTCTTGTGGCCTTATCGGTTATAACTTGTACGTCATGTTCTTGCACCCGCAGAGCCCATGGACGAGGCGGCCACAGGGATCTTTTACTTAGGAGTCAAAAGAAAGGGCGTGGTGGTCCGTTGCTACTTCGAATCGGCGCCCTTAGAGGTACGGGAGAAATTTACTACTAGCCCAAACTATCGCTAAACATTTTTTCTCGGTGACGGAGTAATTGACTTCTGGTTTTTTACGGATACGGCTGGCGTAAGACACGTCCTACTCCTGGAGAAAAGTCTTGTGTTGTGCTAATACTGCACCCAGGCCCACACCGCTGATATCGGTATAAAATTCCATGGGAGCATTTGGATCGAAATTTCGTAGTACCGGTGGTGAGATAAGAAGGTGGCGCAGCATATTGAATGCTTTGTTGCAGGTGGTGGACCAATCGCCGATCTCGTGGTTACCACCAAGGAGCTTCGTGAAAGCCGCAATTCCGCGATGGTGGCAAAATTGCGGACAAAGTGCAGAAAGTAAAAGCAAAGTCCGAGACAGCTGCAAAGTTGTTCCATTGTCGTGGTTTTGAAAAATTTGACACCACGTCGCCTAAAATAGTACGTTTTTGAGCTGGAAACCGGCATTTCTCCAAGTTTAACTACAGGCCCGCTGTGGCAAGGCAGTTCAGAACATGTTCGAGGCGGTTAAGATGCGTCACAAAATCAAAGGCGAACATCACAAGGTCATCTTAGTAACACAAGCATGTTTTTCACTTCAGGCCGCGCAGTATGTGTTCCATCATCCTTTCAAAGGTCTTAAGCGCATTGCACAGCCAAAAGGGCATGACGTTGAATTCATACAGCCCTTCAGGTGTGACAAAGCCTGTTTTAAGACGATACGCTTCTGCCGTAGCGACTTGTCAATAGGCGGATCCTAAAACCAGTGAAGAGAAGAACGCGACTCCTTCACAGCAATCGAAGGCGTCATCTATGGGAGGAAGCGGATATACGTCTTTTCGTGTGGTCTTGTTGAGGCGCCGGTAGTCCACGCAGAACCGAACTGAGCCGTCTTTTTTCGTCACAACTACCAAGGGAGAGACCCAGGTGCTTGTAGAAGGGCGTACAACGTCGCGCTTGGGTATGTCCGCGACGTGCTCATCAATAATTTGGGGGTGAGTGGGCGGCACACTTCATGGCCGCTGTCTCGGGGGTGCGTGGGAACCGGTGAAAAGTGCGTGTTTGAAGTTTGAAGTTTGTTTATTTGCGTCATATTACATACAGAGTTCATATGACACTGGAAGCGCGAGGACAATTTCTCTCAAGGATAACTTGACAAAGCTCCACGTTCCCACAGGTGGCATCGCGCCTCTGCGTCAGAATAGCTCAGAAAAAAGAGACAGTCAATATAATAAATACCGCAACCAAATGCACTGGTGCTAAAAATAATCAATACATCAGTAATGCATTCAGAAAAGTACAGATCAGTCAATGACGTAACACAGTCAAACGTAAAAACCGAGACAAACCAGGACTAATATCTTGAAATACACCAATCAATTTACACAACCTCCAGATAACATGGCCCAAAAACACTAAAAACACAGAATAGAGCATATGGTCTGAAACGTCATTCTCACAGGAGTTGTTTATAATGGCAGGTATTTTTTTAGCTAACCGTGTTAAGGTGAATGTTCTGGCTATAAAGCCAATTCAGTAACCTTGGCAGACTATTTTCAATCATTTGTAGTCCATACATAGTTCTATATGTTCTAACTCGCCACGGTTCGTTATGTCGAGCTCTGTAAATAGGGGCAGTTAATCGTAAGTTGGCCAATGTTTGTTAAAAAACTATACTCAATATTAAAATTCTGTTTGAGTGTGCTAGAAACCCGGTATTTATATAGCTTTGCCAATGGAACAACATCATATTTACTGAGCAGTTCTTAAGAGTGAAAGGTGGCTGGCACGTTTTCTTCAATTGTTAAAAACCTTTTTTGTAGAAGCAAAAATTTCTGAAGGCTTGCTGGAGTTCTTTACCCCCAGACTGAATGGCGATAATGAATTCTAGCGGAGAATATAGTATTATATATCAGTATCATGATCTTTTGCGGCAGTATATATCGGTGACGATAAGCGAGTCCTATTATCTGGGATAACTTAGCGGCAACCGTGTCTACGTGCACGTCCTAGGAATGATTTTCTTGAAAGACAACACCTAGCGCCTTAACGTAGGTACGAGTTCAATTGGAATTGAGTTGAACAGGATGGGTTGATCAACTATAACCGTCTTACTCTTTTTCGCAATAACATTGCTTTTGTTTTGCCGGTGTTTATTTTTCTACCATTTTTGAAAGCCCATTGATTTATTTTATTTATTTATTTACCCTCAGGGCCGGAAGGCATTACAGAGGGGAGTGGTTAGAATCTACAATACAAACATAATAAAAAAGCAGTCAGTTACAATACAAACGCAAATAAAGCAATCAGTCTGTTATATAAAGATACATTCAGTTCAAGTAAATAAACAATTCAGGTAAATAACAAAAGCAGTCAGATATAATAGAAACGCAAATAAAGCAATCAGTTTGTTATGTAAAGGTTAGTTCACCTTATTATACAATGTTAGGTAGGGTATCGTGAAAAAAATGGTTATCAGTAATCGATACAACTTCTGCAGGAAGGTGGTTCCAGTCTGGTGATGTACGGGGTATAAATGATTGCGCGAACGTTTTCGTAAGACATGAATTGAGACGTACTTTGTGAGCGTGATCAATGCGATTGGAAAGGTAGGACGGAGAGGGAATGAATTTATGGCGTAGCTCATTATGATGATATAGTTTGTGAAATAAGCTGAGGCGAGAAATTTTAGGACGAGTCTGTAGTAACGGCAGGTCAAGACTGGACTTCATAGTAGTTATGCTGGTTCTACGATTATAATTGGAAAGAATGAACCGTGCACAGTTATTCTGGACCATTTCAAGACGGTAGGTTAGTTTATCGTGACTGGGGTCCCATACTGATGAAGCATATTCTAATTCAGAGCGCACTAATGTTTTATAAAGTAGTAGTTTTAATGATGATGGTGCTTTATGGAAGTTCCTACGCAAGTAGCCCAGCATTCTGTTAGCGTTATTAGCAACATATTCAACGTGAGCATCCCACGCTAGGTTAAAAGTAATATGGACACCTAAGTATTTGTAAGAGTCAACGGATTGCAAGCATACGTTATTGAGGTAGTAGGAACATCGAGTAACGTTAATCCTAGAAACATGCATGACTTTACATTTATGTGTATTCAGTTCCATTAGCCAGGTATTACACCAGTTAGTAATAGCAGAGAGATCAGATTGAAGTATTCGACTATCATTTTCGCTGGTTACTTCCCCGAAATATAACACAGTCATCTGCGAAAAGGTGTAAATTAGAACTCACGACATTATGAAGGTCGTTAATATAGATAAGAAATAAAAGCGGACCAAGGACGGATCCTTGGGGTACACCAAAATCAACATTACTTAGTTTGGAGTTATGGCCGTTAGCTGAAACAAATTGGGTACGATTAGGTAGAAAATACTCAATCCATCTTAGGACATTCCGATCTATGTTTAGTTTTCCTAGTTTATGGAGTAGTAGTTTATGTGATACCTTATCGAATGCTTTTGAAAAATCCAGAAAAACACAGTCGGCGTGTGATGAGAGATCTAGGATTTGATGCAGCTTATGAGTTAGCAATGCAAGCTGAGTTTCACATGAGTATGATTTGCGAAATCCATGTTGTGCCGATGGGAAAAATGAGTTTGATTCTAGGAATTTTACCAAGTTGGAGTAAATGACGTGTTCTAAAAGCTTGCAACAAGTACTTGTAAGAGAAATAGGACGGTAGTTAGCTGGATTAGATTTGTTCCCCGATTTGTGAACTGGAACCATCTTTCCGATTTTCCATGATGTGGGAAGACTGGACATATCTAATGATTGTTGAAAAATTTTTGTTAGTAGGATGGCACTGTAGGTGGACGTGTTTTTTAGAAATTTTGTTGTGATGTTGTCATAACCAGAGGAGGAATGATTACAAAGACCACTAATAATTTATATATACCAGCTATGTCGAAAGATATTTGAGGCATGATGGTGTAGTTATAGTGATTTGTCACAGGAAGGTAGTTGTGTTTTGCATCCGAAAAAATGTTAACGAATACCTCTTGCAAAACAGTAGCACTTTGATCTTCAGGGATCGGGTTATTTGACGGGTCAACCAAACTAATTTTGTCAGAATATGACGGATTAATAGCTCGCCAGAACTGTCTAGGGTTGTTTTTTAGCATGGCTGGTAGTGTATTGGTTAAAAAGTACAATTTGGCATTTTTAATAGCTGAAACATAGGCATTTGAAGCAATATTATAGGCGGACCTGCGCGTGTTTGTAGGATTTCGTTTGGCCTGGCGATAAAGACGCTTCTTTTTGTTAGCTAGACGTTTGATATGAATATTGTACCAAGGTGCATGCGTGTTAGTAGTGAATGTACGTTGTGGAATGTGCTTTTCGGTTAGTTCATCAACTTTACGCGCAAAAATGTCCCAGTTTTTTTCGATCGAACGATCATCAAAATTTTGAAAAAAAACTTCAACAAATTGTGACAAGGCGTTATTTATGGAAGCGAAGTCAGCTCTGCTGTAGTCGTGTAGAGTTTTTCTAACTCGTCTTTTTTTTAAGATCGGTGCGTGAATATTGAGAGTGAGAAGACAATGGTCGCTTATTCCAGGCAAGTAAGTGATTGGGGAAACGAAATCAGGGCGATTGGTTAAGATAAGGTCGGGGGTATTTGCACAGTTATCCGCAATTCTAGTCGGTTCAGAAACTAATTGTGTTAAATAGAATATAGAACACATTTAAAAAAAGTCGCTGGATTTCTGAGAAAACGAGGTAAGGTGAGGCTGCTCGGCGTGCCAATCCATGTTAGGAAAATTAAAATCGCCGAGTAAGAAAACAGGCGACAAAGGAAAACGGTTTCGAATATTGTTAATTGCGTCATGTAAGTCGTTAACAAAACCGGGTGGTGAAGAAGGAGACCTGTAGCAAACACCTATTACTACTTTTTGATGATTGATTGTGACTGAAGCCCAAACCATCTCGAGGGTGTTTTTAATGTCCAGGGTGTTTTTAATGTGTTTTTAATTTAGTTTGTCCAGGGTAAGATTTGCTGTGTGAATGAGCTCTTTTCCTGTTTTACCGATTACAAATATTCTTGTTATATGGGATTAGATGATAAATTTAGTGTCGGAGCTTACAGTTAAAATGTCATTTATAAATATCTTAAAAACGAAGGGGCCTAAAATGCTACCTTGCGGTACACCCCTACTCACTGGCAAAGGATCAGAAAGGCAAGAATTTATGGTGGCTATTTGTATACGGTGTTCCAAGTATGAATCGAAAAAAGAGCCTGTATTCCCTCGAAATCCATAGCGCTGAAGTCTCTCTATCATGAGTTTATGGTTGACATGGCCGAATGCCTTTGAAAAATCAACAAACAACCCTAGTACTAGCTTGCCTTTTCTAGTGCTGCCAAGATAAGTTCGTTTTCTGCCAATAAAGCCAATTATGTTCCACACACTTTACGGAAGCCAAACTGAGATGGAGTCAGAAGCTCATGTTTCTGCTCAAATTCTGTTAATGTGATCAGAACGACCTTTTTTAAAACTTGTGATATAACAGGTAGTATGGAGAAAGGCCGGTAGTTATTCATCCTTTTTGTCTACTTTCTTATGAACTAGTAACACGAGCTACGTGGAAGTCGTGCGGAAGGGTTGCTTGGTGTAGACAAAGGTTAAAAATGTAGGTTAGGATTTGCGCAAGAAGACCTGAAACAACCTTAATTGGCTTTATTTGCATTCCAATAATTTTCTTGCGGTACTGTTGTTGAGACTTCGTATAAGGCAGTTTACTTCGTGTTCCTTGATAGGTTTCAAAAATTTGCTGCACTCATTAGATTTCAAACTCGATAAATTGTTGACGACGTATGCATTACTAGTGATGGTGATTAAGTGATAATTGAAAGAGTGGGCAAGTTTTTTTCCCTGATTTTTCGGGGTTTCCTGTTTTAAGATTTTTGATTTTTTCATAAGGAACAAGTTTCGATATACAGTTTATTCTACTCCAGGGCACATCAGTATGTCCTCTGGCTGAGGTAAACATGTTTGCATAATAGTCGCGTCTAGCCTTTTTCAGATCTTTGTCTAGGCGATTACAAACCTTTTTGTATTCGCGAAAAATTTTCCTGTTCTTTGCAAGATATAAAGTGCTTATATAAATTATTCTTTTTCCCTATCTGTAACTTTTGGCTGACAAACAAGGTGACGATGAAAATTTGGCTGGGCCTTGCCAAGGCGAAAAGACCCCCGGCTGTTTTTTTGCTGCGCTTAAGTATCCGTGGTCACAGCGGGGAAGGGGGAAAGAAAGCCAGGAAGGAAAGTACAGCAGACAGAAGGGGGAGAGGAGGGCGAGGTGATATCGCCTAGGGTGAATGCTGATAGAGAGAGAGAGAGAGAGAGTAAACGTGTTTTTTGCGAAAAGCAATGGGGAGGAGTCCTCAGTCCAAGAACCCTTGAGCTTTCCCCGCCTTAACAGCCCTCGACACCAGCAGGAGCTGGTCATTGAATTCGGAGCTGGTCAGAGCTGTCTCCCAAAGCTCGCGAGAAGGAATGGAGGGATTTCGCGAATATAGTGGGGCATGCGCGCAGCCCCCTACCATATGAAAGAGCGTCCCGGGGGCTCCGCAGAAGCGGCATAGCGGGAACAAGATATGGCATTTATTGGGATGGGGGAAAGTATTCGTCTGGAGTGCACGGAGCTGCCGTTCGTCCGCTTTCGTTAGGTGTTTATGCGGTGCTGGGTAGGTGATACGTCCCAACTTGTAGGGCTGTGTTATTTCGTAATACGTGATCAGCGGGGTTGGCCTCTCTCGCTCGCTTCCCGGGGACCGGCGGGATAACTCTCGGGTCAACAGGTGGGCGGTTTCGTTGCTCGGGACGGCCGGATGCCGATAGAAGATAGTCCGGTCGGTTACACTATCCTTTTAACAGGCTCACCGTTGACCCACGGTTTACGTACATGTTTTTTCTGCCTGATGATTTGAAAAGGAAATGAAAATTTCAATATTTTCTTCAGAATCGACGTAAACGCCTGATAAGAACCATTTCAACAGTATGTTTATATACACTCTCCCAAGACGCAAGGGTGATATTATTACAAAAAACTGAGCAGTTGTGTTCTGTGATTTTCTGTGTCATGACAGTCGGTTGCTGCACTCTATTATCAATGTTTAGTTTGCAGCAAATATAGGAAGGTGATCGCTTAGATCAGCAGCAAGCACTCCGGTTTTAACATCCTTGGGAAGATTTATTAGTTAGGAAGACGTCAATTAAATATGCTGAGTGCACCGTAACGTTTGTAGGGAAAGTAATAAAGTTATTTAGACTATATAAGTTTACAATATATCCAATTTATCTCTAGTTTAATCAATCATCAACATATTATTATTCATGTCTTCACCGCAAATGAAATTGTAGCGGTTTTCTGGGACCAAAGCAAAGATATTTTCTATTTGCTCCAAGGAAAGAGTCACGGAACCACCAGGGGGCCGGCAACAAACTGTGTGTAATGTGTTTTGCAACTTATTTGACAATAGTTCACAGTTACCAGAAATCATTAAACATTCGGGCAGTAATACGGCATGATAGCAGTTTTAACTAAGATACATAGACCACCAACTCTTGAAGTAGTGCGATTAACATAAAAGGTGTTTTATGACTGCAGGCGAAAAACAGTTTCGGCATCACTAGCCCATGTTTCCGTTAACAGTATTGCAACGAAAGGGGGCTGTTTTAGATAAAAGAACAGCGTGAGCATAGATTGTTTATTTGTACTAACCTTGCATTCAAATGGAATACCTTAAAGGACTTGTAGAATTGCTTGCCATACACCCTTTAAAATCATTGGGAATCACATAATGTGCATTATTTGTCCTCGCATTGTTGTTCGATTAGAACGCAGCTATTCACCGAAGCATGACGTCACTCAATGCTGTCGAGATCACTTTCAATATAGATGCGAAGCGCCATATCGCCTTCTGTCTTACAAACACGCGCCCTTCATTCTGCCAGGCGAAGTGATAACCCATCGCAGTAGCGCTAGTTCGCGCCCCCCAAAACAATCACCTCTTGACAGCAGTGTAGTTATCAAAGAACAGATGTCCTTTGGCCTTACTATCCAGGCTAGAACGCTCTTTCATTCATTTTTGTTTCAACGAGTATGAAGCAACTCATTCGAACGTAATAGGCACCTTATTAACCGGTGCTGGTGGACGGTGCAGTCCCTCAAGATTACTTCCAAGCAGCTAGGGAAGCTCAAGCTTTGACGCTAGATCATTTAGGTTTTGAAGCACGTTTTCGTTTACCTCATGCGCCAGACCTTGAATTTTGGTGTTCTGGCGCCTGCTGCATTGCTCAATGTGATTTAGCTGCATCTCCACCTGTCTCACTGCCGGTGAAGTGGTGGATTTGATGCCTGCAACGTTCTTTTTTGGCATCGCAATATCTTTGGTGTTTGTTTCAACGTATGCAAGGACACTGTCATACTGATCTGAAAGTTGGCGAAAGGTATCTGGGCATCGAAAAAAGTCGCAAAAACGGTGTAGAAGGGCCAGCAGCTCATTTCGCGGTAAAGGGGCTAAAGTGCCGTCGATGGAACGTGAAAAGACCGCCGAGTTACAGTTTAAAGTAGTACCACGCGCCACGAAGGACAGAGATGCAGAGTTTGCGGATACGTACACGATGAAATGATCATGAACTGGCTCGACGTGGCCAAGACATTCACTGCGAACCAATGTATCTGGGCATAAAACGGTTTTTAAACGAAGATTGCACCAAGACAAGAGCGAATTTCAAGGACGGCAAAAAGTAGAGGCAAGCATTCGAGGGCGCGGAAGAGCGTCGACAGCGTAAAGAAAAAGGTTGCGTTACCAAGACCAGAGCGAATTTCAAGGGCGGTGACAGGTAGAGGCCAGCATTTGCGGGTGCGGGAGAGCGTCGACAGCGTAAAGAAAACGGTGGCGTTGGACAGACAGTCAGAAGACGCGGAAACAAGCAGAGAGTGGCCGGGCGGAATGTCGATATCATCAGTAGCAACCAATTTGGCGGTACGTTCGGGTATAGCGGTGTCGTCAAATGGGAAGCGGTTCAACCTCAGCGCGAGTAGACCGAATGATAGCGTGATATCGCGACAAAAAGTCACATCCGAGGGTGATATCGTGCGACCAGGATGGCAAAACTATGAACTGGATGCTATAGACGTTTTCTTGGATTGTATGTCGGGCACCAATCACGTTGTTAGCCGAAAGCGAAAGACTTTAACAGTTAGACGTTGGCTCAGTTCTTGACTCCGGAACTGCCACCGCTAGTTTTTCTCAGCTGCGGGGTTTACACGTGGGCGCATCGGGAAAACTGAGTGGTGACTCGGAGAAAAGGAACAGCGGCTTGAGGACAACGAGGTTGATTGGTCAGCAGAGTGTGAATTTGGGGCTGCGCTAGAAGTAGCAGTAGCAAAGGGTGGTGGAAATTCCTAGGCTGGGCAATAATACGCGACACCGGGAGGTGGGGATCGAGGGCTACATCAACGTGCAATATTTCACGGAAGTAGGCAAGCAAAATAGATTGGGCGGTTGTCGGTGGTGCGCCATGGATTTGGGGTCCAAGGTGCCATTCGAAGATACGGAGTCGGTGGCTGCTCCGCGGGACATACAAACGATAGGATTGGTGAAACCGATGGACTTGTGACGACGGAAGCGTGGGTGAGTAGAGCAGCGACGTGGGGTCTAAGAGGGGACCCGACAGGGGGTGCGACTGGCACGGCCAGTGGCGCAACTGGCGGCTGGGGTACTTCACAACGCCAGCCTCCATATCTTGGATCACCCGTTGGATGGCCTCAGGCTGCGTACAAGAGCGCTTTGGAGCGCAAGGAAGCACGGACTGCTGTCGCGAAAGCTTTTCTCACACGAACTGCTCGACGTGAGGTAAAACAGGCGAGAGATCAGGGGAAGCAGCCAATGCCGACAGTGACCCAGGTTGCGGTTCTTCAAGCCAAGGGCGTTGCCCGTAAAACTTTTTTGCTTGCGGAGCTCGTCATAGCTCTGACACCAGTTGCCATTGAAAATAGCCTCTGGGGTTTTGCTCAGAAGCATTTGAACCTATTCGTCCTCAATGCCCTTGAGAATGTGCTTGATCTTATCGCTTTCGCTAATTGGTTGATTTGCACGCCTGCAGAGGTCGACGACGCCGTCTATGTAGCTGGTAAATGTTTCACCTGCGTGGTGCGCTCACCCACGCAGCCGCTGCTCGGGCTGTTGCTTACAAACTGCCGGAAACTCGAAAACGTTCGTGAAGGCAGATTTGAAGTCTGGTCAAGTAGTGATCGTACATACCTTGTTAAACCACACCTCGGCTACTTGCCTAAAACAGAAGCTGACGTCATTGAGCTTCAGCATGTCGTCCCATTTATTGTAGGTGCTCACCCGTTCAAAGGTCGAAAGCCATTCTTCTGCATCGCGCTCGTCGTGGCCGCTAAAGAAGGGCGGGTCTCGTTGCCGGAGCATACCGGAGCAGATGATGGGCTTGTGGGGTTTAGGCGCAATTTGGTCGCTGACCGGGTGTCTTCGTCTTCGCAATTCCAAGTTGTTAGGCCTTGCGGTGATGGCTATCCCTCCTGCAACCTTCAACAAAAATGCGGTGACGTGTATTGACGCAACTCTTGAAAACGATCTAGTCGTCTATCTATGCCAAAGTACGAGTGAGCGTAGCAAAGCGGCGCTGTGGTTGGTTGGTTGGTTGCATGGAGGAAGAAAAAAGTTAAGAGACGGCATGACGTCATGCAGCTAGCCTTCGCAAGGCCACCGTCGTTGAAGCGGCTCCCTCCGCCGTTTCCCTTTCTCAAGCCGCCAGAGTCGGCCCAGCATGTGACCTCCATGGTCGGCTGGGCCGGCGGCGGCGGCGGCCTCCGACTCCACCGCATCTCCCGTGTTTGGTTGGCGGTAGCTTCCCGTCCTTCCTGTATTCGTCTGCTCGGCGATCTCATGCCTTGTGCGTGCGGGCGGGAGTGCCTTGTACGTGCGAAAGACCAAAGCCGACCAAGACCAAACGGGCCGCAGAGTAGTTTCGAGCAGACGAAATTGAAGAGCGCGCAGCGGCCCACAAACCCCACCGCGCGCTCTCACACAACGGCGCGGTGGGGTCACGTGGTGCTGTGACGCCCTGGGCCGACTTCGATTTTACTTTTTATGCATAGGCTTCACGTTTCTCCGGTGGCGCCATCTCCTAACTTTTTCTTCCTCCATGGTTGGTTGGTTGCCTCAGACAATGGCACATACCCCCCTGGGGGATTGGCCAAGAAGTTTTGTACCTAATGAGGATGTGACCTATAATATTTTAAATACCAAAATTTAGAAAAGAAAATACGAAACAGAATTTTTAAATGTTTGTAATGTGAAAGTAGATTCAGGAAGAAAAATGAGATAAGGGATAACGTTTAGCTGGCTAGCAGGAAAACCGGCCTGTCGCCGAAACATAACTATGAAGCGCAGACACAACATCCCTGTGGCAGACTCCTAGGGCGCAGGCGCGTAGTGACAGGACCTCGGGACTGGATAGCGGAAGGTAAAGGCGTCTAAAGGTTGACCCCAAATGCGTGCGTCGCATTAGCGGGAAGCTGCGGCAATTAAATAGGAAATGTTTTATATTTTCCAGTTCATACCAGAAAGGGCATTACGGAGATGGAGCAAGACGAGATTTACAAAGATAAAAGTTTAGTGGGGGAATTTTGCAGCGCAGTTTAGTGATTGCTACATCGCATAGCCTTGTTTCACAAAACATTGACTTCCATGCATGACGAAGGTGGCTATAATCTCTAGAAGATAGAAGGGCGTCTTGCTTATTAGCCTGGAGTGGCTGTAGACGCTTAAATCTGCCCCCAATAGAAAACTATCATATGGACATTGCACGACCACAGGACCACCAAAACACAAGCCTGCTAATTGATCAGCCACTTCATTGTATGAGATTCCTGCATGTCCTGGAACCCACACTAGCCGAACTTCACAAAGCTGATCAGGAAGAAATGATTGGAATGTGCGAATAATCGGATAATCTTTTTCGGATGTAATGCGGAACACACAGAGCAACTAAGATTGAAATCAGCGAAATATTGTGTCGCGGAGAACTACAGTGCTTACAATATATATATAAGTATTATAGCGAAGAACATGAATAAAGATGGACATTTTCCCAGTGGTTATGTCTTCCCAGAAGGTTGCGTCCCATACAGAGCTTTCTGGAGAAGACGAAGTGTGTGTTCGAAGAGCTTGGATTTGTCAAATTGTTTGACTCTCCACTGCATGATGCACAGTTGATTTTCCGTCTAAGGCCTGATCTTTTTCAAGGCATGCAGTTGCCGCCGTTACAGAGACCCCAGATGGATCTAGTACAGCCATGGCTTCAGCCACTTCACGCTCACTTTTTTCGGCAAGACGGACCTGTGGCGTGTGGCGGACGGTGTACCACTATGTTTTCACTGTGGTGAAGCTGGTAATCTGTAGAGGGCGTGCCCATGCTTTCGTGTTGGCCTTCGAGGCTACCCTCCTAATGCACGCTGCCCTTGTGACGGTGAAGGACCTGTCAAAGTACAACAGTACCTGTTCGCGCAACGCGCTCCTTCTCGCACGGAAACCAGGCAAGCATCGTTTATTTGTCACAGGTCGCCGAGCCCTCGTACCTCCTCTAGTTCGCCTGGGTGCCACTCATCCAGCCCGCACCGAGAAAATTGAAACCAGCGACCTCTGGAGGTGGGGCACTGAAAAGACAGCCAGTGAAGATCCTCCATCGTGTTTGCGACGACGTATACCGGAACCTACGCAGCTAGAAAATTATGGAAAAAGAGACACTTGTGACCTCACCGTGCGTATCGACGACCACGACGTGAATGCGCTGGTGGACACAGGCACGGATTATTCGGTAGTCAGCAGCAATTTTGCAAGAGAGCTCAAGAAGGTGCTGTCGCAGTGGATTGTACCGCCCATTTGCACGGCGGGCGGCCACCTGGTGATCCCTACAGGACAATGCTCGGTAAGGCTTACAATGCGGGTGTACAGCTACGTGGGAGGTTTCGTCGTACTGCCGGATTGCTCGAGGAACGATATGCTAGGTATGCACTTCCTAGACGTCTACTGGTACTGTTTCCCCAGAACGAGCCATAGCCACAAACGATTAAGAAACACGACACTTCTGTGCCCTCCGCGCAGTGGACGACAGCGTTGTGGTACTGCCACGAAGCAGCGTAACGGTCCTCGTTTAAGGGGAAGTGGTTGAAAGTTGCGAATGGCTAGCAGAAGGCAACATGAATTTGCTTTTACAACGGAAAATATTTGTTTCAAGGAACCTGTGCGGATTCCAGACTCTAAATTTCGGGAACGAGCTTCAACACGTCTCAAAAGGCACCGCTATTGCCTCCATGCATGACTTCGTTCAAGCGGCAGATGTTCGCACTGTGGGAACAGGTTGGCATGAAGCACCGGCTCCGAAAGATGTCGTCGGGCTAATCCACATCAGCACAGACCTGTCACCAGGACCAGCAACAGCAGCTGACAGTCCTTCTTGAAGATTTCCTCGAATTTTTCTCCACTTCATCGAAAATTCGACAAACGGCTGGGGCCAAACATGGAATCATCGTCCACGATACGACAAAACCAGTCTACCAGCACCCCTACCACGTCTCCTATAAGGAAAGAGGAGCCACCCGTGGCCAAGTATTGGAAATCTTACGAGACGACGTGATTTAACCTTCGACAAGTCTGTGGGCATCCCCTGCGTCTATTACAGGAAGATGAATCGTGTAATGAAACGAAATGTCTACCGTCTTCCACAAATAGACGGGGCCTTAGAGCGTCTGCGTAATCGAAAGTAGTTCTCTTTTGATCTCAAAAGTGGGTGCTGGCAGACTGAAGTTGACGAGCGAGACCGAGAGAAGACTGCGTTTGTCACACCCGATGGGCTTTGCGAGATTAAAGTACTCCTGTTTGCTCTCTTCTCGGCACCTGCGACGTTCCAGTGAATGATGACACTGTCTTGGTCCGTTTAAAATAGTAGCCGCGTCTGGTTTGCCTGGGCAATTTCGTCATGTTTTCTGCCACCTTTGGTGACCACCTACACAGGCTTCGACTGGTTCTCGATGCTATAAAGTCGTTTGGTTTGACAATAAAACCACAAAAGAGCAACTTGGGCTCGCAACAGCTGCGGTTCCTAGGACATGTCAATTCAGAAGGTGTCGCACCAGACCCTCAGAAGATGGCATCTGTAGGAGTCTTCCCATGACCAAGCGGTAAAAAAGCTGTTATGCGAGTCCTAAGCCTCTGCGTCTATTACAGACGCTTTGTAGAGAATATTTCTGACCTGGCAGAACCATTGACGCGGCTTACGAAAGACGACGTACCATTCGCATGGCAAGAACAGAAAGAAGTGGCCTTCAATCACTTGCGGGACAGGCTACGAAAAGGGACAGTACTAGACCATTTTGACGAACACACGGGTACAGAGATTCCCACCGATGCCAGTAACTTTGGTCTTGGTGCAGTCCTCATTCAGTGGCAGGACGTTGCCAAGGCACTTCTGTTCTATGCCGTCGCACTCTATCAAAACCATACGCCAATTACTCCGACCCTGAAATAGAGTGTCTTACCGTCCTCAGGGCCATCAGTAAGTTCGGACCGTACCTTCATGGCAGGCCATTTAAAATTATCAGTGACAACCATTCGTCGTGCTGGCTGGCAAACCTAAACAACCCATCTGGACGCATCACGAGATGGAGTCTCCGGGTGAAAGAGTACGACATGATGTTTGTTTAAAAGTCCGGGCGGAAGCATAGCGATGCTGATTGCTTGTCAAGGGCACCTGCCGACTCGGTTAGCCGAGACACCGACGAAGGCTTCCCCTTTCTCGGAGTCGTTAGTCCTGCTTAAATGGCCCAACTTCATCGAGAAGACCCTGAATTGCTTATTGTGATCCTGCATATGGAAGGCCGGAGTGTTTTGAATTCCGCACGCCTTTGGCCGAAACATCTTGTCCTGTATCCTCCGGAATGGTTTGTTGTGCAAGCGGAATTTCAGAAATAGCCTGGACGCGTTCCTACTTATTGTGCAAACCGTGATGCGCCAGGAAATTTTATACGCCTGCCACGACGAAACATCGGCGGGGTACTTGGGCGTCAGCCGTGCACTGACGAGAGTCTGCCAAAAATGCTATTCGCCGCAGGTATTGCGAACAGTGAAACACTACGTCAAGAGCTGCCGCGAGTGCCAGAGGAGTAAGGTTCGCCTTTGAAACCGGCAGGGCTTCTTCCGCCCGTGCAACCACCGATGGCCCCTTTAGAGCAAGTCGGCATGGATCTCCTGGACCCGTTTCCTACCTCCCCTAAAGGGAACAGATGGATCGTGGTGGCGACCGACTACCTCATGCGGTACGCAGAGACAGCATCTGTTCCAAGAGCAACTGCGGCTGAGGTAGCTCAGTTGTCCGTCCACAACATCGTTCTACGCCATGGAGCTGCCCGGATTGTCATAACAGACACGGGCACTACTTTCACAGCTGACATCATGCAGTCCGTCATGGCGCTAACCCAAACCTCTCACATCCGAAAAACTGCTTACCATCCACCGACCGATGGCGTGACTGAGCGATTTAACAAGACCCTCACCGAAATGCTCTCAATATATGTCTACGTAGAGCACAAAAGGTGGGATGAGATATTGCCATTCTCAAGATTTGCGTACAGCAAGGCAGTTCAGGAGAACACAGCAATGACTCCATTTCAACCGGTTTAGGGTCGCACTGCCACTACGACTCTTGATGGCATGCTACCGGTTCATGGCGATGAAAACAGCGACGTCGAATATTTTGTGCAAAGAGGCGAGGAAGCACGCTAGCTAACACGGCACCGAATTCAATGTCAGCAGAGTTCTGATGCTGCTCCCTACAACAAGCACAGGGGGGAGTTGTTCTACGAACCCGGGGACGCCGTTTGGGTTAGGACACAAGTTAGACAGCGTGGACGTTCGGAGAAACTGCTCCGTGGGTATTTCGGGCCATATAAAGTTGTTCGCCTCCTTAGTGATGTCAACTATGATGTGGCACCTGATGGAAGGGAGGCCTTCTCACGACGCGTCCGGCCAACTCCAGAGGTAGTGCATGTGTTAAAAATGAAGCCGTACTACGACCGAGAGCTGCCTTGTTTGTCTACACCACGCGAATCCGGAACGTGCTGATGGACAGAACGTTTTCTCTGTCGAATTTCTTTAATGGTTTCCCTTCGGCAATTGAGAATTTCGTTGTCTCGTTCCGGGAACGTCATCTATTACTTTCTTCTGAACCGCATATCGAGCATCGGGCCGATGCTCCTTCCGAAAATGGGGGCAATGCAATAGAATTTGGAGCCGGCACGCTGGCGGACATGCAGCTGATTTCCCTGTTCACGCAGGTTTTCACAAGCTTTGGATTTGCCTTCTGGTTCGCTGTGATTGTCGGCAGCGCAGATCTACAATCTGGCCAAAATCAAGCTTCAGCGGTGCTTTCATCTTCGGCGAGTATCACATCCCACGAGCTCGGTGGGTGGCGGAACTTCAGTGATTGCCATCGACCAATCACCTACGGAAATCGACGCCCATGTGACCAAAGTGACCTCTATATAGAAGAGCAACGCTTCTGCCTCGTGTGATTTGGAGCCGGCACGCCCGTGGACATGCAGCTAATTTCCCTGTTCACGCAGGTTGGTTTGTATTATCCTATTCGGGCATCTCGGCTATTGCGTGCGTTGCAGGCTCCTCCTACTTTGGCATTTGCTGATGCTCATTGTCGTAAAAAAGCGCGAGCGCCTCGAAGTTGGCTTTTCTGTTTGCTAAAAGGGTGTTTTATTTGTTCTTAGTTTTGTTGCTTTCCGGCGATGCTGAACGTAACCCGGGCCCTGTTGAAATGGATATCTTACAAAGCCTGCAAAAAGGGCAGAGTGAACTCCTAAATAAGGTAGCTTTTATTGAATCCCGGATAGCAAAGCATAAAGGAATGATAGCGTACATAAAGGACAGCCTTGGAGCAACTAAGAAGCAAGTCGAAGACTTAAGCAAAATAGTTACAGAGCATAAGGATGACATTTCGATTCTGCAGAAAGAGTTCAAGAATTTGCAGGCTAAGAACGTTGACCTGGAAAACAGAAGTCGGAGACAAAACCTTTTGGTTTATGGAGTAGATGACAATCAAGCAGAAACATGGGACCAATCCGAGGAATTGATTTCAAAAATCTTTGGCGACAAGCTTGGAATCGAAGTGGTATCGTTACAAAGGGCACACCGCATTGGTGTATACCGAGAACAAAAAAAGCACCCTATTATCGCAAATATCGCTTCGTACTAAGAAAGGCAAGAAACTTTGTCCAACGCGAAAAAAATGAAGGGGTCAGAGTTCAGCATTGATCAGGATTTTGCGCCAGCTACTCGGGAAGTGCAATAGCCACTGCGGGAATGCGGTAAAGCCCACAAAAGTGAGAGCACAAAAGTAAGACTGAACATTGACAGGCTTTACCTTGATGAAAAAACTTACGTAAGGGATTACGAGAAGAAGGAAGTTGGTTCATTACGAAAAAATAACTCATGCGTGAAAAGAAAACATGCGTCGCGGACATGCAACTGATTTCGATTTCCCTGTTGTTCCCGCAGGTTGGTTTGCATTATCCTATTAAGGCATCTCGGCTACTGCGTGCGTTGCCGGCTCCTCCCACTTTGGCGTTTGCTAATGCTCATTGTCGTAAAAATGCGCGAGCGCCTCTAAGTATGTCTTTTCTGTTGGCTCAAAGGGTGTTTTATTTGTTCTTACTTTTGTTGCTTTCCGGCGATGCTGAACGTAACCCGGGCCCTGTTGAAATGTATATCTTACAAAGCCTGCAAAAAGGGCAGACGGAACATGCCCGACACAGCTGATCGCCGCTATAAGGCCAACACAGGCGCTTGCGGCTCGTTTTGACTCCCGCTTTCTGCCTTTGTATCTGCGATTGTCCGATGTGCACGACCAACTGGATAGTTCCAACGACTTCCTGAACGTCGGAGGAACATTTTGACCCCTCAGTCCACGTGATCGGACCAGCGGGTGCCACAACAAGCCATTCAGACTCTGCGACCACGCCGACGCCCCGCTAGGCCTACAGTTCATGCCTAGCGTGCACGGCCGCCATCTCGCCGCCCCTGAGCGCGTGCCTCTTTGCCACGCAAACTATGTCCACATCTGTCGACGAGAGCTGCGATGCGACCAACAACCCCGGGTCAGCGCCAGAGCATTTCCTGCAACATGATGCAGGCGATATCAACGAAGCTGTCACCTCAGACATGGATTTCGACCCTCATAGTGGCAGTGCCCTTCCAGCCCCCAATCCCTGGCTCACTGTCATAAACTCCCGGAAGCAAAAGTACGTACCTTCTAACCGAGACTCTACCATGCTATCCAGCAAGCTTCCGGCTCCCAAGCGCATTATCCCGCTGCCCCGGTTCCCACCTACCCACTACATCACTGTTCTGTGACCACACGACGGTCTACGTGTCGACGCGTGGCCCATCCAAGAACTGCCGCGAAGCATCTCGGCTGCGAGCCACATCACCGACTGCCAATTCCGGTGCCTCGTCACCCTCCAGGCACAGTCTCAAACCAATCTAATCGTCGCCGGCACCCCTGACCCTGCCCTGTCCGACCGGTTCACCCACATAACGACTATAACCCTCCGCGACGCCCAGTATCAAGTCAGGGCGTATATGAACCCCCCCTGGTACTTCCCGGGGCGTCATCCACGGCCTACCGGAAGATATTGCGCAAGACCAACTTGTAGAATACACTGCAACCAACAGACCCGACCTGATTCACGCCAGGCTCATGGGACGGACCTGCTCCACTCTGCTGACATTCAATGGCCCACGGGTACCATACAATGTCACATTCTACTGCGAAATGGTGCGCTGTAGACCCTACCGCCGTGCCATCCAAACGTGCAAGTGCTGCGGTGAAGTAGGACACTGTCAGGATGTGTGCCCCCACCCAGAACAGCCCCACTGCCCTGTCTGTGGCACCCCAACATGTCCTCCTGAAGACCTGTGCACCCCCCTGTAAACTCTGCGAACGACCACACCCAACTGCTCATAAGGACTGTCCTAAACGCTTTGTCCCCACACCGCCGCGAATACCCTCCCGGTCCAATTTCCCCGGGACATTCAACCTGCCAACCTCTCCCAGCCAGGAATACTCGCTGCTGCTCCTTCAATCAGCCGCGACAGTCACCAGGACGCCACAAACTGCGCAATCTCAGGTGAGCTGGTCAGACATCACTCGGACCTCTCCCACTGCTCGTCCCTCCCTACCTACAGCTAACACCCAATCCATTCTTCCCGTCTCCCCTGCCCTCGCGTCGGCGATCGCTGAACTAAAACAGCAATAGCAGCGTTTTCAGTCACAACTGGACGCTCTAACTTAAAAGATAGAAACCCAGGTAACCACTCCTCCTCTCACACGCTCCCCACCGCCACCCCCACCCGTAGAACAATTACACTGTAATTGACGCCAGAATTACGACGCTCATCAAAGAACTGATTGACACCCAAAAAGAAACTTGCGCCTCTCTGCACAGGCCTACAGCGCTCACAGATCGACAAAACAAACTAGAGGAGGCCATCTTTAGCATTAAGGAAAACCTCGTAGCCACACACCCACCTAAGAAAATAAAGCATCACCCCTACTATGGCAACGCCCAGACTGATGCGCTCTCCATATAACAGTGGAACTGCTGCGCATTCGCAAGTAAGCGCCACCGATTGGCTTTATTCGTCCTGCAAGACCCCCCCCCCCGGGTGTCATCGCCGTTCACGGATAAAACGCCGCAGTCCCCAACCTGCAGCAATACACCACATTTACGGACGCTCCACAGCACCGCACTGCCCCTCTAGTGCACCACACACATCCGGCCCAGTCACATCGCCTTCCCCAAGACATCCCCCATACGTTCGTTGAGCTCATTTACAATCGGCCCCAACACCCCATTATTTACATCCTTAACGTCTACAGTCCCCCCACCAGCAGCCTATCCACCCTAGAAGCTCTACTACTACATGAAGCCACGTTAATTGCAAAAAACTGTCCGCTCCTACTTCTCGGAGATTTTAATGCTCCCCATCCTTCCTCGCGCTGTGCCCTGGCCTCCCAAAAAGGCACAGATCTCCTCCGCGCCACGCAGAATCATCAGCTCGTCCTTTACAAAGACCTCTGAATGAAGACCCTCATTCGTAACAGCGTGGCTCGAAACACAACGCCCGATCTATCATTCACAAGGAACGTCACCGACCTCACTTGGACATGTCTAGAAGAAACCCTCGGTAGCGACCACCACATCATCTCCATCCATCTTCCATTAACACAGAAACATAGAAGGAAAGGCACCACTCGCTTAAGAAATTGTCCCGCTTTCCGGCCAGACACACATAACCTTCCTCCCATTACCCACGATTTGACCACTTGGACGGAAGCCCTTAACAAACGGGTCAAAACGCACACAGAGGAGATCGCACTCACCGATACTACGCCCGCTGTCAATCCACATCTCGCCCATATCTGGGACGCCCGGCGAAGCCTCACTAAGAGATGGCAGAGGCAAAATTGCGCCCACCTCCCCGCGAGGGGAACCCTGTGTAGATGCGACGCACCGTGGGGTTCACTTGGTGTTTCAGTTGGAGTGATTCTGAAATCGCGTGAAACCTGTCGGGGACGCGTATGATTATTATGTTTTATGATTATTATATGTTTTATTGGCCAGTCTTGGTCAATCTCTCTTAGTGGTGTGCTTGGGGCTTCGCTTTCGCAACGACTTTTACTCCATCATTGTTGCTGTAAGTGGGAGCTTCATTTCTTTTATTGCAAGTGTTAATCATCGCCCCATCATGCGTTGTACCAGTAGCATCTTGACGTAGTTTGAATGGGTCAAGGATATAAGGCGCGTTCGTAGCATATGATTCTGTCTCGGTTTTGTGGCGCAGTGGGAAGAGCACCATGTACCTTGCGTTCCGCCCACAGGGTCGTGGATCGAAACTGGCGCCGCTAACTATTATTTTTTTATAGTGTAGGGGGAGGGGTGTGGACGGACAACGCCGTATGGAGGGACAAGGCGAGTGAATGCGATGCAGTGGCATCTAAAAACATAATCGCGCATTGAATAAACGCATCGCTCTCCTCACGCAGCAAGCCCAAACGTATGCACAAGAACTCCAACGGCAAAACTGGCGCAGCTTCTGCGACCCACTGCAGGGCACGTTACACTCAAAAAGGACATGGCACATGCTTCGCTCTCTTCTCGATACCACTAATACCCGGCGGCATACCGACCATAAAATACAACGCCTGAACAAGAACAGTGATCTCCCCTCGCAATGCCTTCTTGAGTCGATCCAGCATCATCTTTTCGGCCACCCGAGCTCCTACCCCCCTCCTTCGGTCAGCCACTATACTGGTAGTCCCAATGAAGACCTCGATGCCCCTTTACTTTAACGGATCTCACCGCAGTACTTGCTCGCCTCACACGCAATACCAAGCCCGGAAAAGATAACATCACATACCGCGTACTCCGTAACGTGGATGAGGATAGTCTGCAGGAATTCCTCACTTTTTTCAATGCCGACTGGCAAGCAGGAACCCTTCCGGTAGATTGGTGATGTTCAGACATCACCCTTATCGCAAAGCCGAAAAAACACCTCACTCCCAGCACTCTCCGCCCAATCTCTCTGACCTCTTGGCTCGTAAAGCTTCTTAAAAACGTGATACATCTACGCCTATCCGATCACTTAGGAAAGCAGAACCTCTATCCTCTTACTATGTTTTTGGTTTTCGCCAACACCCTTCCACGCAAGATGGGCTCATTCAGATCAAGGAAGACGTGCTGGACCACCTCAGCCGCACCACCCCGAAGACCAATCTTACATTAGACGTCAAGGGTGCCTTTCTTATACATCAGAAAAAACTAGATAACGTAAACACGACAGGGTGTAGACTGCGAAATTTTCAATTCCTCAGTGCCTTCCTGCGAGACAGAACAGCAACTCTCCACCTGCTACCCGTCACCTCAACTTGTTTCCACACCCCGGCCGAAGGTACGCCCTAGGCTTCAATTATTTCCCTTTACTGTTTGTCAACGCCATGCTCCACCTCCCCGCCAAGCTGCAAAAAATCTCTGGAGTTCACCACGCGTTCTATGCTGACGATCTTACCATTTGGACAACAGAGGGCTCTAGCGGTAAGCAGCAAGACAACCTACAGCAAGCTATTGACACAACAATGGAATATCTCCAACCTGGAGGACTAACATGCAAACCTACTAAATATGGCCTTCTCGTTTTCGTGCTTGTACTAGGGGAAGAACAGCTAGCACAACTCCCGATCCCCAGGTCAGCATATCCGGCGCTTCCATCCCACAAGATCCCGTTCTTCGCATCTTGGGAGTTCCATTCCATCAAGACGGATCCGGATCAGCTCTCCTACCACAGCTACACAAGACAGTCTCCCAGCTGACGCATCTCATCTATCGTATCCGAGGCTCCTCATATGGACTGCGAGAGTCAGACACATGTCGCCTCGTACAAGCCTTGCTCACCAGCCGTATCACTTATAAGACCCCTTCGTCAATCTGAAACCCCAAGGGACTAACAAGTTGGACGCCCTCATAAAAAAGACGTACAAATCAGCCTTCAGTTTGGCTACTTACACCCGAAACGAACGTCTCATGAAGCTTGGTCTCCACAACACCCTCAACGAACTTATCGAAGCCGAGCGCGTGTCTCAGCTGCAAAGACTTGCCCTCACTCCCACAGGCCGTCAAGTTGTTCATAATATAGGCCGAACCCCGCCCCCTGGTCGTCTTAACCTACAGCGCATCCCCGTTACCATTCGGCAACAACTCATAACAGCACTCATACCGTGCACATACACCCCAATTCCAACCGGGCGCGAAGAGAAGCTCGAGTACGCCACCTCGAGAAGCCTTACGGCAATGACCTGCAGACCCGCTACAGAGATGTTGCAGATCCAACACCCAAATTTCCGGCTACGCTTGTCACCCTGGACACTTCTGGCAACACCATTACTGCGGCAACTTACCGAAATATGCCTAAACCTGAAGCCGAAGCCCTGGCCATCGCCCATGCCATTACTACACATCGAAATCAGCCTTATCTCACCATCAATAGCGATTCACAGCAAGCCTGCCGCCTTTACCAGGCCGGTTTCGCCCCACAGTAAGCCTTACTCATGCTACGCTGCCTGCCTCCGGACCTAGAAGTTACCATTGTATAGGACTCCTGGCCATGCCGGCCTGGTTGGGAATGAAGCGGCTCATGCCACAGCCCGCGATCTGCACCACCGGGCACTCCGAACCTCAAAGACCGGCACCGGGTGCTACCCTCCTCCACTGAAAACACGCTCCCTCCTTTTGATTCCACCTTCTGTTCCATACTGTCCAACTAAAGGCACACACGAAGACTATACCCCCACCCCACCCCTCCCTCCAAACACACCACGCCACCCTTTACCGCCGCCTGAAAGCCGAAACCTTCTATAATCACCCCATTCTACACAACATCTGGCCGTCCCTTTACCCTACTACTGCCCACACAGTCACATACCTCTCACCACTTATCACCTTGTTTTCTCTTGTCCTTACCCCCCTAACCCCATCCCAGCCCCCAACCGTGAGCAGTGGGAGTCCGAGCTGACCAGCTCAGCACCAGTGCGACAGCAAACCCTGGTGCAACAAGCTCTGGACGCAGCTCGGACTCGCGGCCTCCTGGACTTGGGAAGCTGAGCACATCGTGGTGTGCACAGTAAAAGTTTACTCCTCCTCCCTCCGACACAGCTTGGTCGCTGTTTTATTGAATTGTAGAAGCGTAACGAATAAGACGGACGAATTGGCGGGACTTGTCGAGTCTGTTAAAGCGGACGTAGTTATCGGAAGGGAATCGTGGCTGCACCGGGATATCAGCGACTGTAAGGTGTTTCTAAGCGACCTTGTCGTGTACCCCAAAGATAGACAAAGCCATTGGGGTGGTGTATTTTTAATTGTGCGAAGTTCTTTGAAATCTGCTGCCCTAGACATTCAGTGCAATATTGAATCTGTTTGGTGCACGATTACCCTAGATGATAATTTTTCATTCGCTACTTCTGCATTTTATCGACCTCCAAACTTGACTACAATACACTTCAGTCGTTAAATGCGATTATCTCGGAAGTTTCAAGCCGAACATCCATTCTTGCTGGTGATTTTCTTCTGCCGGACTTAGAAGGGCGTGATAGAATATGTGTACGAAGCACTGGGTGCCGCGTAAAAATATAAATGAAAAATATAATATACCACTATGGCCTTAGTGAGTTTTTTACATGCCCAACTAGTAATAATAACGTTCTTGACCTTGTGTTCTCGAATTCACCCAGTTTGGTTTATAATGTCAATGTCATTCCAGGAATCAGCGACCATATGGTTGTTGTTTCAGAAATCAAAAAAGAAAGCAAAAACACGTCCAATAGTGCAACAAGAAAGGTTTTTCTGTTCAGTAGGGGTGACTACACATGAATAGTCGGAAAGCCAGAAGACCATTCGCCTGCGTTTGAATGACTAGCGGAAACGTATAGTGTGAATGATTTATCGCTTATCTTTAGGACAAGTTGTTAGCCCTTGCAGATAAGTATATACCTGCGGAGCAAGCCGGCAAGCTTCGTAAACGCAAGAAACCATGGATGACATTCAGTATTTTGAGATTAATCCGGAAAAAGGGGATAGGTTTTCGGAAAAATTAAGAAATCTGGGAGCAGTGACCATTTCGAAGAATTACAAGCGTTAACAGAGCAGTATAAATTATGTGTGAAAAGCACAAAAGCGAAATAGTTCCAAGGGCTCAGCAATAAAAGGAAAACTAATTCAAAGTGTATCGGGCAATATATCAAGGAGTGTGTATCTGGTCCTGTTGGAGTTGTAGAACTAAACTTTCATGATATGGTTGTAGTTGATAAGGAAGCTAAAGCAACTTGTTTAAGCAAATATTTCCAATCCGTGTTCTTACCCAAGCTCGACGTTCCTTCAAAACCGCACCCAAGTACAATTCCGCTGATGCCACCGGTAATAGATGTACTATCGTGAAAGATGTACTATCGTGATGAAGGGAAATACGAACAACGTTGCGCGCGCTTTTCCGTATGCGGTCTGCATTCTAAGTGAGGAGCTACGCCAGCTCAGCAAGAAATAGTTACCAGAGTGTTCTCCGAGCCTTACGGGTGGTGTGCATACAAGGCCCTTCAATAGGGAGCATGGCATATACTGAAAACCACGCCCATCATTGTTCGTATTTCAATTGATTGCGATTGTACACCGAGTGCCATTTGCCTGAGTGTCCGTGGCATATGTTTTCTTCTAGAAAACCAAATGAATCTAAACCAGTTGTTCCTGATAGCATTTCCCCTGGTATTCTAAAGCGATGTGCACCGCCAATTTCCCTTTACCTTTACATAATTTATTCTAAACTCCTTTCAACGGGAACTTTACCCGAAGATTGTAAAATTTCCAATGTTGTTCCGGTTTATAAGGGTGGCTCAAAAAAAGATGTAACAAAAAACCGACCCATTTCATTAACGTCAGTGTCATGCAAACGTTTCGAGCACATTTTATTCAAGCACATATTGACCCATCTTACTACTAATAATGCATTGATAAATGATCAGCATGGTTTTCGCAAAGGTTGTTCTTGTAAGACGCAACTTGTAGAGTTCTTTTACGAGCTGGCTTCCAACGTTGATGAAGGTGGGCAAACAGATTGTGTGTTTTTTGATTTTCCAAAGGCCTTAGATACCGTGTCGCACTCCCTTCTCCTCGCTTAATTTCAGACTATAAATTTCCACCAAAATGGGCTAATCTGGATAAACAATTACCTTTTGGGCTGGCGTCAATGCGTGCTTTTAAATGGGAAGTGTTCATCGTATGTTAACGTTTCATCAGGCGTGCCCCAAGGCTCTGTCCTCGGGACGCTCTTATTTCTTATTTTTGTGAAGGATATTTTTGTGGGTATTTCCTCGCGGACACGTCTATTTGCCGACGATTGTGTTTTATATCGACAGGATTGGAACGAAGGTGATGGTGCTTCTTTGCAGAACGATTTGGATTGTATTATACGGTGGTGCCAGAAGTGGCAAACGACGTTAAACCCCAAAAAGTGCGTTAACATGCGTGTTTCCAAAAAAAGAAACCAATAGTAACGGCGTATGCCATAGATACGCATGCTGTTACTACCGAACCAACATGCACTCCCTGGGCCATTCCGAGAGTTATAAGTCGTCCTGTGACCAGGCAGTCGAAATCCGTTTGTGCTTGCCATTCGCCTGTAGGGGCTCAACGGTGTACGACAAAGCAGCCTTGGCCTCGGCCTCCTGTTTATTGGTTGCGATGACCTCCAAATTTTAGTGGCCTTTCCAGAAGTAGTACTGGCCACTCTACTTGTTGACTCCCCACTGGCAATGGTGGACGCTGTTCCCGTGACGGCAAGGGATTCACCTGTACCATGTCATGTCCGTTCATTACGACAACAGCGTTTGAGGGCCTACGCCATCAAGGTCGTGGGCGTAGTAAACTTTTGACAATGCGTCCTCCACCCGCCGCAATGGCTCAGTGGATAAAACGTTGTGCTGCTGAACACTAGGACGCGGGTGCAATTCTCTGGCGCGACGGCCGCATTCCAGATAGAGGCAGAAAGCAAAAACGCGCATATGGTACGAGATTTGGGCGCACGTTGAAGATCCCCAGTTGGTCAAAGTTATTCCGGAGCCCTCCACTACAGCACGCCTCTTCGCCGTCGTCGCGTCGCAGCTTTTAAACCCACAATTAAGCAAATGGGTCTTACAGCAATGTACCTTCCACTAAAAGCTTCAACACTCTTAAATTGAAAAAAAGGGGAGGCAAGAGCAAAAACTTGCAATATATATCGAGATACGCATGGGAATATAAACGAACAACAGTTACTTTCATTAACCCCTATACAAGAATGATGCTACTGCCTATTATTGAGAGATGTACACGTATGGAAAATGTATATGTACACACGGTAACCAAGACCTCTTCCAGGCGTGATTCACAAAGAAGAGTATACAGAGTTGGGGACCCCGGAACCGCGTCACTATGTATAAGCGACGGTCTGAAAAATTTGGATAATTCAAGTCCAATTCCACGTCAAAGTCGCAGAAGTGCTTCGATGCTGTTGTCTATTGACTAGCCTTTCGTGGGAAGCCGTATAGGGTGTGACTAACGCTCTCATTTATAGAGAATTATAGCCCCTCATCCCAACCCAGCTTAAACAAGAAGCTCCATGTCTAGGCAACATTCAGTAACAGCTGGTGTAGCACGACTTTAGCGCGCGTGGGCATACCCCGCGGATGATTTTAGCCGAGCACGTTTACCAAGGCTTATAACGAGCCCAGAAGGCTGCAAATTTCTACAGAACCACGAATATAGTAAAGTGGCCTTGCCGCACCTTCAGCTGCAGATCACCTTTAACGTTCCGTAGAGGTTCTACAGAGCCAGTGCCTCAACACACGCACCCGGGCAAAACTATATATATATAAGCTGCCATATAGGTCATTAGACACTAATTGCTACTGAGATCTTAGTTTCGGACCCAATAAAACACTAATAACTATAATGGGATGGGAAAAGTGTATGAACGAACGGTGATTTTGTGAATCCTCACCCAGGGACGCCGGCACGTCTCTAATTCATCGCTTGCCTTCCCACCCCCCCAGCATATCTGCAGCTGAACGGACACCCACGAAGTAGGCCGCATGTTGTTTGACAGTAGGCTGAGCAGGCGTGCGAATTACCTCTTTCAAAGTCAGGTTGGCTAACAACCGTGCATCTGTTGCCCTAGAGTGAATCCATGAACTGAAGGCATTAAGAAACACTTGCGTCATCTTAAGGTCAGGAGCTCATAAGATATTGCGGTAAATCCTTTTTCGTTCGTTCGATTGCTAACACAGGAATATACCAACATGAACGTTGATTCCTACTGAAAGAAGCTCGGTAACAACTCCGCCCAATTCATAGTTATCATCTGACCTGCCTAAAGGAACAGCGTCCCCCACCACTAATCGAACACTTAAAATGCTCGCAATATACCCTCTAAAAACAACCTATTCCGATTCAACACTAAACCCAATCTTTGATTCACGTTTCTCTCTTTTCATTTGCTCTGCCCTTATGACCGGACTATATCGCTCCGTCAGACCATGCATGCCGCACATATTCCCCTTGCCGACGTTATTTATCGCGTGAAAAACGAGTGTGTGAAGGAATGGTAGGTGCCAAAAAGTATGTCTGTTAAAGGAATGCTTCCACCCAATATACACTAAGTAAACAATGTGGCGACCGCTTAGGTGGCCTTGCGGATCAACGGTCCTGCGCCCTGCTCTGGCACTCTCCCGAACCGTTCTCTCTCGCTGCACACTCCATTGGCTCAAAGGACGTGCGGTCGTCATCACCCGAAGGATGGTGCTAAGGGACTCTGTACCATGGTGAGGCTGTGTGCAGAAGAGCGCGGGTCCCTTACTCGGTTTTCGGACCAGAGGGCGACCTGTGGTGTGCGCGTGTGAACGGGTGGCTGGTGCCGGTCTCCAATGACATAAGTAAACAGTTTGCGATGGTGTGCTGGAGCTAGACTCATATGATATGAGTTAAGAATTTGCGAAGCAACTGCAAGGTCCCTCGTTCCTCGGCTATCTGTAAGGATCACGTCCACAATAACTCTAACACTAAGCCAATTAGGCACTACCGTAGGTTTCCTTTACCTGCACCCAGACTTTAGGTACAGCCCTAAAATGAAAGACCAACTTACCCAGGGTGAGACACGCACCCGCAATAGAAAGAATAACATGGATCCTCATTTCACGTTAATCTGAAAATAAAAGACAACAACCTAAGCAAAACACATCATGTTTCCAGGCGACGTTATGCTTTCAATTCCAAAGTTTTGACAAAATGCGTTCGACACGCCAATTTCAAAACACTATTTTATGCTTAACATTACAACGCAGGCAAAACCAGTTCTTGTCGCCTTGTACCTGAACCAGCATGATCGCAAAACATTCACCCCTTGCCAATTTCACATTGTTTAGAGCAGTTTTGCTACTGCTAGCTCCGTCTAAGTCTTTTGTGACAGTCATATATGAGCAAAGCCAAATGGTTGTTTACGATAAACAAACAAAGGATCTTCAACCGAGCCATAGCGCCGGTTTCCAGCAGTTGGAATGTGTTTGTGCTATTTGAGGACGTGGTTGAGCCTTATCAGTTAAAGCTGTGCGATGCTACTCCTGATTAATGTATACGCATCTGCAGCAGCTCCCCACAATGTGCGAGATCTGATTTCTAGTCCTTGCTGTAAGTTATTGGTGCGGGAGGCGCTCGTGAGGGGCACCGTATGATTGGTAGCTCGAATGGTGATTATGTGATCGAGTAATTGTCACTTCATTGTGATATCGATAATTGGAATCTGGCTGCAGTATTGGGGTATGCAGTATAAGATGAGGCAGGAAAACATCCGGTACAGCATGTATCTATTTACCTACAAAACGCCAAATTTACATCAAGAATCTTGGATAGGGTATTCTCGTCGACTATCGCTAAAATTTGGTTCACGCCCTCGTACGACCAGCCAGCTGCAAGGTGTTTTGGACCGTGCCTAAGACTAAGTTTCGGACTGAGAATCCCTCCTTAGAATTGAGGATCTTAGAAACACCTCCTGCTCACAACCCAGTAAAGGGTTTTTTTATTTCCTGTGTAGAAATTGGTGAGCGTTTGCATGCAAGCAAAAATAATATTGGTGCGCGAACTGCCCTACGATATATTCAAGTTTATTTCTAAAGAAACATTTAGGCCTTTTGAAGGCAAACCGACTCTCAATACCTACCATTTTTTTAAACCTGGACGGGGTCCTTCGAAAGATGTACTATCGTGATGAAGGGAAATACGAACAACGTTGCGCGCGTTTTTCCGTATGCGGTCTGCATTCTAAGTGAGGAGCTACGCCAGCTCAGCAAGAAATAGTTACCAGAGTGTTCTCCGAGCCTTACGGGTGGTGTGCATACAAGGCCCTTCAACAGGGAGCATGGCATATACTGAAAACCACGCCCATCATTGTTCGTATTTCAATTGATTGCGATTGTACACCGAGTGCCATTTGTGCTAAAGCCACATTTCTCGGAAGTACTCCGTAGATCTAAACTGCATTGGCAGTTTCTACTACTTTATGAATGCCTTTGTCAAATTGAATCAAGCTGAATCAAGCTACCCATTGCGCTACTCCTTGATAGTCATAGATGTCAGGTACGAGCTGACTTGGCGCCCATGTTATGGTAATGTCCGCATGGTATCATAAATGGCCGTACATTTATTACAGTGTGCAGTCGGATACCATTTTGCTCAGCTCCTGCCCCGAAGATCATGTCTCGGCCGTCCAGCTGGCTGAGGATGGTGCCAGAGACGAACGCCTCACGGACGACAACTACGCAACAAATTTGCCAAACTGAATAATGTTTATTCTCTCCCTCTTTCATCGCTTTCGGAGTTCGCGCGTCGTTTGAGTAGGCTAAATCGCTATACTTGTCAGGCTTTCCGGGTAATCTATGAGAGCAAAAAAAGAATTTAATTTGTTGTCACGAGGAGAGACGCAAAAGGACAATGCAGCGTATCTCTGTCGTCGTCGCCTCCGACGACAATGAAGCTCTGAGTGCACACGCAGCCTGCACGGGCTCTGTCATGGCCTCCTTGTTAATATGCTCTGAACCCATCCTTCGCCTATCTCACGATTTTTGTCCCCTGCCCGGCCGTCACGTAAAATATTATATGGAGTGAGCTGATTCATCCTGAACCTCGTCCCATTTTTGCCTCGCATCGACGGGGCCGCAGTCGTGGAGAGTACCTGGGCAGTTTGGGCAAGCCCTAGCCCAGCCGCGACCACAACTCGACGATGTCCCCCGCCCAGTGTCCGAAGCCCTTCCCCTGTCGACAACACCCAGCCGACATAATTGAATCACGCCCACCTGAGATCAGCCTATGATGACCACTTCAGACCATAAGAATATTCTGTTCTAGCCCTGCCTTCCTACGCATAGACGAGTACCCTGATCAGTACATCGCGCGCGTCCAGGCGGTGCTTCTTGGGTGCCGGTGTTTGTCGAGCTCATCATCATCATGATACTTGACGGCAAAAACTTTACTCTATATTCTCATCTCATCGTTCGTTCTCCGTACGTCGGCCACTAGCTGCGGACTCGACTGGGACGGTGGCTTTAAACCGAGAGCCTCGTCCCTAGAAGACTATGAACGTCTCTGTCATCCCAGCATTGAACGACGAAGCTCTGAGGGCACGAAGTCTGCGTTCTCTGTCTTGTCCTATAAAATGTACTGTAAATACTTCCTTCGCCTATCTCATCATTGATGCGGCTGTCCCGCCCCAACGTAACAATATCAAACATCCAGATAAGCTTTGAGAATTCTGTGGAAGCACAAAATATACTTCTAAATCCGAGTTCACTCCACAGGGTTTGGCTAGGGGGGAACCCCGAAACTATTTTAT
>NW_027526335.1:150994933-151075797 GCF_048455015.1 Haemaphysalis longicornis | reverse complement strand
GTCGTGGGCTGGAAGTCAAATTGATGCCACAAGGGGACAAATTAAAAATCGCTTCCTGGTTATTGTCATGAGATACTAGCGTGAGTCAGATTGTTTTAAATGTCAAATTGATGCCACTAGGGCTTGTGAGGTATCAAATTAAAAGTTCAATAAGGGTAATAACGTGGGTAAAATTAAAATTGCTTCCTGGTTATAGTGAGGAGATAGTAACATTATTCATGGGTTCGGCTAAAAGTCGAATTGGTGCCACTGGGGCTTGTGAGGTATCAAAATAAAGGTCTCGATGAGGTTAATCACGGGGAACAAATTCAAAATTGCTTCCTAGTTATAGTCATGTGATAGTCGTGTGAGTCATAGATTAGGTTAAAATTCAAACTGAGGCCGCTAGGGCTTGACAGGTATCAAATTAAAGGTCTCTTTGGGGGGCATTCCGCAGGACAATAATTGCCTCCTAGTTATAGTCATGAGATAGTGACGTGAGTCATAGGTTGAGTTAAATGTCAGGGTGGTGCAACTAGGGCTTGGGAGAGGTTGAAGTAAAGATCTCGATCTAGAACGTTTTCATACAAACTATTTTTGAAAAGATCACCAAGGAACATTTTTAAATAAAATTAGAAAGATCACCGGATTTGGTGACATCAGTTGACATCACAAGACGAGACAAGTCCGCGAAAAATCCGTGTTAGGGTAGAGCGCACAGTGTGGACGAGATTTTCTTTCCAGAAAGTACTTGTTTTTTTATTTTAAAAACAACATGAGGGGGAAATATGTTGGCTGACAGTTTTTAGAAACCGTACTCTTATGTGTATTAGTGAACTTTCGTCTGTGTTGACTTGGCACTGCTGTCGAGGCCACTCAATTCGCCGCTGACTGAGCTCCCGAACCTCATATAGACGCTAAATATATTCGCCTCTAATCTCCTTCGGTGTTGTCATGTAGCGCTGAATTATTGACGTTTATAGCAAATGTCATACTCTCTAAAGATAATTTGATCGGCCGTCTCAGAGTTGTACTAGATATGCTAAGCAGTTTTGATCCTAATATCATAATATTGCTCATAAAATAAAATAATAATGATAAGGTGAAACATTTCTGGGGCAGCCGCTTGTGTACTCAAGGTCATGCGGCCTTCGTAGAACACTCCGTGCCAATACATGGCTTGCACAACGTTAGCGCTGGTCGCTTGCACAATGTAGTTGTCCCACGCGGGGCGCGCTGGTAAAGTAACACAGGGGCCAGGACGGAACACAGTGAGAACCTCACATGTGTTGCTCTCAGTCCACCCCGGAAAATATTTCTACTTGGTTCTATCTCAATAGGGGCTGATTTTTCTCAGCCACTGCAAAAAAGTTAGTCGGGTTTGGATATATATACTGTAACGGTGGAATGAGCAAGCTCCATATAAGGATCAGCAAGCTCCCTTATAAAGACTGCACCACTCCCGATGAACCTCAGTGCGCACGGCGTAAGCGATGGGCGCAGGTCAGACATCATGCGTTGTGTTGTCACCTTACAGGTCAGTTACTGTTCCTTGCGAAGTGATAATAGATTTCTTGTTGTCGTGCCGTGCCAACACACGTGCGTCCGTATTGCGTATGACTGTTTTTGTGTTTGCAAATTGTTAATTTGTGGCGATTTCGAGGAAAATCCTGGATTCACGGTAGAGGATGTGTTAGAACAGCTGTTGGAAGGCCAGCAGTCAATTAAAACAGGCATTTCTCACTTAAAAAACCGCCTGGAGACTACGGAAAAATTGATGTATAGTTTTTTGCTCGAGTGAGAAAACTAGAAGAGGAGGTAAAGGAATTGAAAGACAAGGCTACCCTGAACGAAAGTTGTGGGTTAACAAAATTTGAAAGGGCACTTCACTTGCAGCAGGAAAATAATAGATTTAGAGGACAGAAGCAGTGGGTGAAATTCGATTGTAGTCGGCGTTCCTGACATAGCTGCAGAATCTGAAGAAGCACTGCGAACCACCGTTATTAAAGAGCTGTTTCAAGATAAACTGGGCGTCACTTGCCTATCGGTCCCTGGAATTCACAGGCTTGGTAGGCCGATGCAAAATCGCACAATTATTCTTTATTTTCAAGATTACAGGGAAAAGCAAGCTATTTGGAGCAACGTTAAAAAGTTAAGAGGAACAGACATTTCTATTCAAAATGACTACTGCGCAGACACTCTCAGAAAGCGGAAACTACTCTGGGACAGCGCGAAATCCGATAAGGACGCTAGAAGGAACGTTTTATTGGTAAACGATAGGCTCTGGATTGATGACACCGCTTACATGTGGGATGATGTATCGCGCACACGTAAGGCAGAGCCAAAATCAAACCGTGTAAGCCACAAGGTGCCAACGGCTGTTCCTAGCTAGCGACTACAGCCTTGCCAGCTTCGCTTGCTTTCTTTCAATTCTCGGAGTATTGTTAATAAGTTAGATAAACTTCAAGATTTCTTGCTGCTATATGAACCGCATGTTTGCGTCATCACAGAAACTTGGCTAAACTAGTTTATTCGTGATGATGAAGTTGTGTCTCCGGAGTATCAGTTGCACAGACGAACCACAGGCTCCCGTGGCGGTGGCGTAGCTATCGTGGCACAAAAAGGTGCTGATGTACAAGTTCTTGACCAAATTGATAACCATGAAAGCTTGTTCTTCAGAGTTGCGCTTTTTGGTATTACGTTCGTTCTAGGCGCTGTTTATCGCCCTCCGGAGTCCGATTACTCGTACCTGAACCGATTGTACGATCACGCACTAAAATTTCAGGAAAAGAATGTAATATTAACCGGAAATTTTAATTTGACTTTTATCATTGGCAGAAGCTTAGCTGTGGCTGTTCCACCCACGGAGACACTAGAGGTGTGCACGTGCTCGGGCGTACCCGAAAGCCCGGGCCCGGCCCAGCCCGCGGGCCGGGCTCGGGCCGAAATGTAACTGTTGCGGTGGGCCGGGCCCTACTGACGGCCCGGGTTGGCCTGGCACAGTAGAGCAATACTTAGGTTTTCTATGCTATCACAGAAACTACATGTTGCTGACGCGGTAAAAGCACGGGTCAGGTTTCTTTTTACATTCCACGAGACTTATCGTTAGGCCATGAGGCACATGTGGCGGTATGGCAAGCCGGTAAGTGTGAGAGATCTGCAACCGCATGTCTTAGGATGAACTGAGCAACACATGCCGCTCAGTGACACACCACCTAGGGAAGTGCAACGAATGAACATTCAGCGCGACTAGTTTCCACCTCTAAGTTCGGCCGAAAACAAATTTTCAAGATGGAACACTTTGAACTGCAAACGCTGCTAGAGAAACCTGCGTCTCCGTCTGTTTTCTGCAACAGTGCCCTATTCGAAGTTGCGTTCCCTTCTCTAAACCAACAAAAGTGAAGCTGTCAAAGACTGGGGTGACAATTTAACTTTAGTTTTGCTCTTTGTTTCGGAAAACATCGTGGCGAGCGTAGCTGGTGGTAGGAGGTGGCCTGTGCCCTCGGACATCGTGGCCGGCAGATGAAGACGAAAGGAAAAGCGCAACAGGGGAGTCGGTTGGTTTAAATGCCCCAACAGCCGCCTAAACAGTAACACTTCATATGATTGAAACTTTATAGATAAGCGATATGAGTCGGTATAGAACGTTGTGAAGCGGCAACGATAAAATGTGCATAAATGCACGCCTGTACTTTGCATCTCGATAAAAAGAATGGGCCGAGTCCGACAGCCCTATATACTGTTGAGGAAAGGAAACGTATACGGACGAAACAACAAAGCAAGTACACACCCTGTTTAAACAAACACGAACCGGCTGGTCCTCTGGCATACAGGTTCCATTTCTAGATAGCAATCGCAAGAATCAGGTTCAAATGCCCAAGATACAATTCTCTTTTGAATTGCTTGTTTTAATTCATGTATGGTACATTACGAAATTCTACACAAAATGCCGGGTGGTTTTGTTCCCTTTAGGTGAGCTCCAGCTCTTTGTTTATACTTTTCAGTGGTTTGAGCCATTTCGGTTGTGGCTACTTTTCTTGAATATTTTACAATGCTATCATGAATTTGTCAGTGGTTTCGGGGGGTTTCTGGTTCATCTTTTTTTTAGGCTGGGCTGTTCGGTCACCTTCATGTCGGTTTCAATTCTTTCCTATGTAGCTGAGCGAAGGACAGCTGCGGTAGGGATATTTACATGATTGTTATGTTTAATTGGGGTTGTTTTGCCCGTTTAATGTTGGTTTTGCCTGTTATCATTTCCCTTACGATGCGTTTTACCGCCTTTAGGTAGTTTTCGCTTCCGAACGTGTCCCAATCAGGCGCGGGCCCCTACGGTATTTGGGCTGGAAGCACGCAGCCGGGCTGCGCCGGGCCCGGGCCTTAAGGTTAAGGTCTTCGTCGGGTCGGGTCTACTTCGTCGGGTCGGGCCGGGCCTACGACGATAAGCACCGGGCCCGGGCTGGGCTAGGGCCCAAATTTTCGACCCGTGCACAGCTCCAGGAGACACTATATTGGACAATATGCTTTCTCTGAACCTAGAACAATTAGTCACGGTAAACACAAGAGAAAAGTCGGTGCTAGATCTTTTGTTTCTGAGTGAATTATTTGGAAGTAGAACTCTGTCAGTTGAAAAGGGTATTTCAGATCATAAGTTAATTTTTTACTCATTGAACAACAGTACTGTTGAAAGAAAAAATACTTGTGCAATGAAATTTATCAAGGATATTGTTCGAACAGATGATGTTGCAATAATAGACCACCTGGATTCTAACCTTTGCGGGCCTATTAGTAATGTTGCGCCGGGATGGCAGCTTTTTTATAATAAATAAATAAATAAATAAATAAATAAATAAATAAATAAATAAATAAATAAATAAATAAAAATAAATAAATAAATAAATAAAAATTCATAAAAGGAAGTAAATAAATAAATAAAGTTAGCCTCAAATCTAAGGTATCCGATGGGATACAAGATGTCTAGTGGAGCTGCAGAAAAACGATCATCACAATGATAATCATGACCACTTTGTCAACGCCTCGAATTCATACGGTATTAGAATGAAAATGCGCGGCATGAGTATTCATGTTCTGGAACCGCCCATGTGGCAATAACTGATCTATTACCTTTGCATAAATGCAAGTAGGGTACCATAAACCTGCTCTTCATGGTGCGAATTTGCAATCAAATTCGCACCTGGGGCGTCGCTTGTGCGGCATTATGTCGTTTTGCTGCCCAAGCTAAAACAATCCAAGTGATCAATTTCCGTTGCTACCGAAGCTACAAAATAGGTCGTTTTACTGCTCGAGCAGTGCCTCAAATGGGAATTCGCACGTAAATTCGCACCATGCAGAATTGGCAATATGATATTAAAATATCATGGAGAAACGCTTAGAAGAGCTCCCATCCATCCGGCGTATTGCTAGAACTGTGGAGGTATTCGCGTTTTTTTTTGACGCCCTCGGGCATTGATACTATTGGCGTTGTGGCAATGGTGGTGTGGCGAGGTACCGACCAATCGAAGACCTACGTAACACCAATTCAAACCAGTGTCCACAGGTTCAGTTGCACCGCTGGAGAAGACGAAGCGAGAAGTGACTTTAGAAGAACCAATGGGAGAATGGGCTCAAAATACAATAAAAAGGGAACACTCCTAAGATGTCGTTACCGGTTGCACAAAGAGGTGGTCACAGCCTCCCCTAAAAATTCCTTAAAAGCATTGTGGATTAGTTTGCAAATGGTGGCGCCAGTATTCAGATAGTTGTGAGTAGTTGTACCGAGACGACACGAACACGTATCTCGATATTGGGATTCATGTGTGTCCATTCATTCATTGTACTAGTAAGGCAGAAAAAAAGTATAGTGCTGTTACGTTAAAATAGTAACCCTCCGAAACGTTTTGCAGGGCGCATAATGGCGCTGTCGCGCTGCGCCATCCCGAAGAAAAGGGTCACGTTGCCACGAGTATTATTGGTGACAGTCATCATGGACGGCGCATGACGTGACTGAGGCGTTACTCGTTCCGTCGGTGGCTTGCAACATACTCTGTAGAGCATGACGTCGTTTATACCAAATTTCACTACAGGAAAGTCTGGCACTGCAATCAGGTACCTTCATGGGACTGCTGTAAAATGTTACATTTTTACTTCACCTGCCTTTCAAATTCCTCTGCTCCGTGATCGACAAATCTCGTTTCCCGACAGTGGCTGGAGTTTCTTTTCCTCATTGCAGCACGACGCTCCCTATGCACAACTTTGGAGCAAGCACAGCTTGCTGTCTTGAGGCGCTGTGGGTTGATTTTTTTCGGTCTGTTAATTCACGACAAAAAGCGATAGAAAAAAGAGCTCTGAACAAACGGAGCGAACGCCGGAAAATCGCATGGAATTGAGCAAACTACGACTAGATCCATGATGGGGAGGGCGAGCGGAGGGTACCTTCAGGGGGGGGTGGAGGGGCGAGGAAAGGTGGTGTGACAGGCACGGGTGGCAGAATACTACTGTCTTTCGATGACATTTGCAGCAAAGGAAGCAGATACGGGACCTTTTTTGTGTTATTTCAGTTCAAAATTAAAATTATGTGGGTTTAGCTCGCCGCGGCTGTGCACCTTGGCGTTGAGGGCTCTGGATTACTTTTGATCACCTTGGGGTCTTTAACGCGCGATGAAATATTTTTTCTTATTTTTCTTCTCCTTACGGAAAGCAGTCATCGCGGCCGGGATCAAACCCGCGTCCTTGGGCTCAGCAGCAAAACTGAGCCACTGCAGCGGGTGCTATTTTCAGTTACTGCCGTAAGACTGATAGGCGATGTAAAGCTGCTTCCGAAGCGAGCTGGTTCATCATCTCTATATTTGTTTACCGTAAAAACGTAAAGCGCCATAAATGTGTTTACCATCCAGGAACATTATTGTGTTGGTGCTTCGTTGCTCCACATGTCATATCAGCTACGAGTAACAAAGTAGCAATAAAGAAGCAAAACAAATGAATGAATTTAATTTATATATCGAACACAAGCGTTAATTCTAATGTCAAGGAGATGTCAACTCGGTAGAGTTGTAACTTTCCATCAAATAGTGAATGGCGTGGAAATAATTTTCTTTTTATGTTTTTTTTAGAAAAATATAAAAAAACTCGTTTCCGAACATATCAAGAGCTCGACATGCTTTTAAATTGCTGCTGAAGAGCTTTTCAAAAAATTGGTTGGGGGCATTCCTTTATAATTTGCTTGGCACTGAATTCGGAAAAGATGTTTATTTTTTGTGAAAACACACCCAGCCTTTTTTTCGTGGAAACAAACGATCCCTACCCGGGGTGCGGTCAGAGCACTGACTACCTTTCGCGATTGGGTAGCGGTAGAAAACGTCCTATTCGAAAGCCCCGGAGCTGCGGTGACCACTCGGCCCGCAGAGCTCATTCTGTTGCCTTTCAGATACGGGACATAAAGTCCCTAGGAAAATGGAAGACGCACAAAATCTTTCGTTACAATAGGTGAGCTTGAACGAAGCATAAACTGAACAATTCTGCTCGCGGCGAGCTTTAACAAGGATTTTTCCGGGAACGACTGATTGCCAACTTTGGATTTTGGGATGCATGGATTTTGTGCAGATGTGTATCGTCGCTTTCACTACCAGCGCGAACACACCAGCGCAAAGACAAATCACCGTAAAGCACAGAGTTCATGCCAACGTCATTTGTGAGCGTATGGACCTCAAAACGTTAGCCAAGGCGATCAAAGACTGCAAAGACGGAACTTTCAAACCTTTCTTCTTGGTCGAAACCCACAAAGCTGACAACCCGTTCCGAGTACTAGTCGAGGACAAAAGCACATAGCAACGGACGCTCGCAACCATCCTTCAGGCAAAGCTCTCCTTGCTACCAGTCGACGACCCCTTCCTGATAAGGAACTCTGAAGAAGTGGTAGCATTTCTTAAGACATGTCCGCCTGTGACCTGTGCATCGATCGATGTTAAGGATCTGTATTCCAGCATAACCCAGAACGAAGCAATCAGCGCCGTCGAAGAAGCGATTGACACACACGAAGCTGTGAATTTCCAAAGTCTATGTGGGTTTTGCGTTAAGGATTTCTTACGATTGCTCGCGCTATACTTGAAATCCTTGTACATCGATTTTGAGGGGGATTTGTATGTGGAAGATCACGGCATTTCATTTATTCGTCTTTGGCGCCCGTTTTGTCAGATATTTTTCTGGCTGCAGGAGACCGAGGAATCGGGGCAGAGCTTAGCAACACGAATGTGGTAGCCTGCTTCAGTTAGGTAATTGACTACTTAATATGCCTTAACACAAAGCTTGAACCCGCAGACACCCCCGAGCAATTGATAACCGTTTTAAAGGCGGCCTACGGCATGCTCGAATTCACCCACAAGGTCCATGAGAATTCTTGCATTCGGTTTCCGGACCTACACATAAAAATAGGCATGACTCACACTTGCTGGATGTACAAAACAAGGTCGGAAAACGGGCTTGTGAGGTACGACTCGGCATATTTAAAAAAAGGTAAAAGCGGGATTGCAGTCTCTTGCTTGACCCAGTCCACCAGAAAAACTTGCTACCACCTGAAGAAAGCTACGCCTCACAAACTTGTAGGCTTAGAAATCTGGGGTACCCAGACAGCCTGCTGCCATCGGTCAGTGAAAAACTGATCCAGTCCATCACAGGAGGAACTAGGAACAAAGAAAAAGATGTAAAAGAGAAAAAGACTCCCGTAGCTATGTTATACATCCATGGAATGTCACACAGGTAAAAAGGCTGCCAGAAAAGAATGGTGCAAGAGTGTTTTCCTTACGCCTTCAAAGCTACAAGGCATGTGCGGAAAGTGAACGGCAGAGAGGAAAGCAAAGAAGAATGCGGCGTGTAACACAGGCAGAAATTTGTTGATTGTCAGACGCGTGTAGTAGACAAAATACCGCTGGCGTGTGGGAAAGCTTATATCGGACACAGCCGAAGGTGCGTCAATGAACGCCTCAGAAAACACATACTCGCAGGTCAGCAGACACAGGCAACGAGCAACCTGTCACGCCATTGCAAAACTTGCAAACCGCGCGAGAGCACACCGCAGTTTCAGAACACGCACATTCTGGCACGCGCTCAAGACAGGATTACGCGCGAGATCATAGAAGCATATCACATAATCCCAGAAGAGGAAGGGTGCGTTAGTACTCCGTCGATACTGCTCACTGATGAGGAGAGAAGATTCATTCAGAGAGAGCCACCATGATAAGAAAGATAAGATACAGCAAGCAGTCACTCCCACATTTTTCCTGCCAGTGTTCTGGTGTATTGTTGTTGGCTGAGTAGACATGTTTCTGCACTTTCATGGTTTGGTTTTTGGTTTTATCGGTTTTACTGCGCAAGCGCAAAGTGCCGCCCGTGTGTGTATATATAGGGGTCCCCCTTTTCTGTCGTCTTTTTAAATGAACAGTTGCAGGTTTGCGCCTCGTCCCTGTCCTGTTATTGTCCTTTTGTCTGTATACTTAGCGCAATTCAACATGAAGCACCACCAACTATCGCCATTCTACGTCCTTTTGAACACATTCCTAGCACAATTTTTCAACACGCTATCGGCCCCTTTGCGTGCACAGGTCTATGTGAACGTGCCTTCGTGAACTGCTTCTCTTTTCCAATAATTATAGCCCTAATATAACCTCTGGTTTAGCTTATTGTCATCATCTGCCCCACATCTCTGGTGGTCGTCCTACGGCCGTTCCCATTGGCCATTGAAGTCAACCGACAGCCAGCGCTGTACTGTATGTTTCTTCGTGACAAGGGCGTTTTGTTAATCTCTTGCAAATATGTTAATCTTTATAGGGCCGAGAACCACGAGCGCTGCACCGCAGCGCTACTGCGCGAGCACTACAGCAATATTCTGAAAAAAACTGTGCTACATGGGCGAACGCCGAACAGAAGTAGCCGAAATTTTACAATCAGTGGTCCTCCATATTGTCACGAAGACAAGGACGAAGCAGTTGTCTTGAATGAGAAATACGTTTATTGGAGCGAACTTGTGCTCCCCTAACAACTCAAAAGAATACAGAGGCGGCGAAGCAGCGGTCAACAAAGTGACTTGCACAGGCCAGTGTCGTCGAATCGAATGCTCCGGCGTCCGCACTGCAGGCTTTTTATCTTTCGGCGCGCGTGGTTCTCGAAACGTCGATTCGCATCGAGAACATAGTAGATCCAAGAAGATTATTCTGGGCTGTTCACGTTAGATTGGAATGCTCTCCCTATCACGACAGATAACACATGCGGCACAGAAAGGAACACGCGCTTCCCTTGGCGCAGAGATAACACAGACCGGCGCAGCCGGGCGGTAAAAGCAAAACACAAATAAACAAACCCAATGTATGGTTCGCGGCATTACCCCCCCCCCTCTAAGAGTGCATCGACCCGATGCTAACATAAGCGACAGTCCGAAAATAAAAATAAAATTCGTTATCGACCGTAGAAAGGTTTTAAGCGAACCACGTGGACGACTTCGGGCCGCGTGCGTCGTCGTGATGTTCCGGAATCATCATCGGGGATCACATCGTAGGTAAGTTGGCCGACACGTCGTAGAATCTGGTAGGGTCCGAAATACCGTCGCAGGAGCTTCTCACTGAGTCCGCGTCGTCGGATGGGAGTCCAAACCCACACACGATCCCCTGGTTGGTACTCGGCGTCTCGGCGTCGGAGGTTGTAGCGGCCCGCATCCACCAGCTGCTGGTCCGTTATACGAACTCGAGCGAGCTGGCGGGCCTCTTCCGCACGTTGAAGATATCCGTGGACGTCGGCGTTGAGGTCGTCGTCTTCTACATGCGGAAGAATGGCGTCGAGCATCGTAGTCGGCCTTCTACCGTAGACAAGCTCGAACAGGCGTCAGCTGCGTCGTCTCCTGGATAGCCGTGTTGTACGCAAACGTGACATACGGGAGCACTTCGTCCCAAGTCTTATGTTCAACGTCAACGTACATTAACAGCATATCTGCGATTGTCTTGTTCAGGCGTTCTGTTAGTCCGTTCGTTTGGGGGTGGTACGCCGTCGTACTTCGGTGATCCGTGTTGCTGTAGCGTAATACTCCTTGCATCAGCTCCGCAGTAAATGCCGTTCCGCGGTCGGTGATTAGGACTTCCGGGGCTCCATGTCGCAGCAACACTTGGCTTATAAAGAACTTTGCCACTTCTTGTGCAGTCCCCCTCGGAAGAGCGGCGGTCTCTGCGTAGCGCGTCATGTAGTCTGTCGCTACGACAATCCACTTGTTCTGTGATCGTGACGTAGGGAACGGGCCTAAAAGGTCCATTCCAATCTGTTGAAATGGTCTCGAAGGGACGGCGATCGGTTGCAGAAGTCCGGCAGGTCTTGTCGGCGGCGTTTTTCGTCGCTGGCAGTCACGGCAGCTCCGGACGTAGTGGGTGACGTCAGAGATAAGGCCGGGCCAGTAGTACCTCGCCTTGATTTTTCCAATAGTGCGGGCTGTGCCGAGATGTCCGGAAGACGGGTCGTCGTGGCACGCTTCCAAAATTTCGTCACGAAGGTCCTCGGGGATGACGAGAAGGTAATTCGCTCTTGTTCCGGGGCTGAAATTCTTCTTCACGAGGACGGAGTTTCTGAGGCTGAATGCTGGTAAGCTGCGTTTGAAGGTCCTAGGAACGGCAACGTTGCATCTCTCGAGGTACTCGATTATGACGCGTAAGTCGGGGTCGGCACGCTGCTGGGCGGCTAGGTCGCTCTCCGTCACGATCCCGAAGAACGCGCTGTCTTCATCAGCGTCTTGTGGTGGTGAGTCGACGGGGGCGCGGGACAGGCAGTCGGCGTCGGAGTGTTTCCTGCCGGATTTATAAACGACTGTAACGTCGAACTCCTGCAGGCGCAAGCTCCACCGCCCAAGACGGCCAGAGGGGTCCTTCAAATTGGCGAGCCAACACAGCGCATGGTGCTTTGTTACAACCTTGAATGGCCCTCCATACACGTATGGGCGAAATTTTAAAATCGCCCATATAATAGCCAGGCACTCTTTCTCAGAAGCAGAATAGTTTTTCTCCTCCTTCGACAGACCACGGCTGGCAGAGGCGATTACCCTTTCGCAGCCGCTTTGCTTTTGGACAAGGACGGCACCCAAGCCTATATCACTGGCGTCCGTGTGCATTTCCGTTTCGGCATTTTCGTCGAAATGAGCGAGCACGGGCGGGCTTTGCAGGCGTTTTTCCAGCTCGCAGAATGCTTTTTCTTGGTCGTTTTCCCAGCTGAAAGGGGTGCTATCTTTCGTCAAGCGAGTGAGTGGCTCTGCAATGCGTGCGAAGTTTGCGACGAAGCGCCGGTAGTATGCTCACAGCCCGAGAAATCTTCGCACGCCCTTCTTGTCTTTCGGCCTTGGGAAGTTCCCAATGGCTGAAGTTTTTGCCGGGTCAGGTAGGACTCCCGCGGCGTTGACGACGTGGCCCAAGAACTTCAGCTCCCCGTATGCGAAACGGCACTTTTCAGGCTTCAGCGTCAACCCCGACGTACGAATAGCCTCGAGTACAGACTCCAACCTTGCGAGGTGTTCGTCGAAAGTCCGGGCGAATACCACTACGTCGTCGAGGTATACGAGGCAGGTGTGCCACTTAAGGCCAGCTAGCACAGTGTCCATGACTCTTTGAAACGTCGCTGGTGCTGTGCACAGCCCAAACGGCATCACCTTGAACTCGTATAGGCCGTCTGGGGTTATAAATGCAGTCTTCTCTCGGTCTCTCTCGTCCACTTCAATTTGCCGGTAGCCGGTCTTCAGGTCCATCGATGAGAAGTACTTCGCGTGGCAGAGGTGGTCGAGGGCGTCGTCGATTCGGGGGAGGGGGTACACGTCCTTTTTCGTGATTTTGTTCAGTCGCCGGTAGTCAACACAAAACCTTAATGTGCCGTCTTTTTTTTTCACGAGTACGACGGGCGCAGCCCAGGGGCTTTTCGATGGCTGTATAATGTCGTCGCTGAGGATGTCGTCGACTTGAGTCCGGATGGCTTCCCGTTCGTGTGAAGAGACGCGGTACGGTGACTGTCGGGTAGGTCGGGCTCCATCTCCGGTTATTATTCGGTGCTTCGCTAGAGGGGTTTGACGTAGTTTTGCGCTCGACGAAAAACATTCGCTATAGCGATGCAGCAAAGCGAATAATTTGTTCCGTTGTTCTTGCGGTAGCGCCGGATTCACGTCGAAGGGCTGCGGGAGCTTGAAGGTTTCTACGGGTGTGCGTTCAAAGTCGGCGACCGCGATCACGTCACTTGCTTCTTGCGCTTCTTTGAGGAATGCAATTGCCGCACCCCTGTTTAAATGCTGGTACTCCTCGGTGAAATTAGTAACCAGAATGTGGGATTGGTGTTCCTTGAAGCGCGCAATGCCTCATGCGACGGACACACCACGGTCGAGAAGCACCCTTTGATCAGTGTCTACGATAGCGTCGACGTCAGGAGCAGCATCTTCACAGTAGACTGCGACCATCAAGCTTGCGCGGGGTGGCAGGGTGACATGATCATCGGCAATCCTTACAGCAGCCCGTCGTTCGGGGTTCGGTTCCGGCGTCATGGAGTGATCGGAGGAAAAAGTTATCGACTTGGTCTGCAGATCAATTATTGCGCCGTTGTCCGTCAAAAAGTCCATTCCGAGAATTACGTCGCGGGAGCAGTTAGGCAAGATGACGAACGCGGCAGGGTACGTCGTGCCGTCTATGGTGACGCGCGATGTGCACGTTCCACTTGGCGTCACGAGGTGGCCTCCTGCTGTGCGTATATGCGGACCGTCCCATCTGGTCATAACTTTCTTCAGTTTAGACGCAAATGATCCGCTCATTACCGAATAGTCAGCTCCCGTGTCTACGAGGGCGACTACGTCAAAGCCGTCGATGGACACCTTGACGTCAGATGCAGTCTTCCTCGAGTTCCGGGTTCGTCGGGGCGTCGTATCTCTGCTTGTACGTGTTGACGGTCGGGCACTGTGCATCGTCGTTGTCGTCGTCTTCTCAACGGACGTCTCGGTCAGGTCGGGTACGCGTCGCGCCGTGTAGCTGTTGTCGTGTTCAGGAGTCTCGTCAGGGCTGGGTTGGGTCGTCGGGATGAGGGCATGTCGTGAATCACTGTCTTCGGTGAGTCCTTGCGTCGTTGGAGGGTTTCCAGTATTTCGCCGTAGAGCAACTTCACCTCCAGAAGTTGCTGCGTTTAGTTTCCCCCGCGTGGGCTGGGGGACCGTCCACGTGCGAAATCAGCATTGCTACGGCGGTTAGGCGACTGGTATGGGTAGGGCGATGGCGATCGGTGTGAGCGGGCTGGTCCTCGGTTGGTGTTGGACAGGTATTCGTCGATCTCAGTAGGGCGCTGGCCGGGTCGGGGGCGTGGGGCGTCGACGGAGAAACCACGCAGTCCGAGTCTCCTGTACGGGCAGCGACGATAGATGTGATCGGCCTCCCCGCAATGGTAGCACAGCGGACGATGATCTGGCGTTCGCCAAACGTCAGTCTTCCTCTGCGTCTGGGTTTGGGCTGTGTACGGCGGTACGGTCGACGGCGGCGAGAGTGGGGACGGCGGCGAGAGTGGACGGCGGTACGGTGGAGCTTCTTGTAGACGGGTTGGAGCAGGGCGGGGTCGACGAACAGCCGCAGAATAGGTCATCGCCTGTGGCTCGCGGGGTGCCTCGGATGGCATAGAAGTGCCCAAAGCGTGTTGAACCTCTTCGCGGATGACGTCAGTCAGGGAAGCCACTTGAGGTTGCGGCGTCGTCGGAAAAAGCTTCCGAAGCTCCTCCCTGACCACTGCTCGGATGGTCTCACGCAGTGTGTCGGAGCTTGTAGCCCCGGCACCGATCGTCTCGGAAACCATCACGTTGACCGGGCGATCGTACTGCCTCGTTCGAGCTTCCAGCGTCTTCTCCATCGCGGCCGCCTCAGACGCGAATTCGGCCACCGTCTTGGGAGGATTGCGGACAAGGCAAGCAAAAAGCTCCTGCTTTACCCCTCGCATGAGAAACCTTAGTTTCTTTTCTTCTGTCATCTTCGGATCCGCACGTCGAAACAACCTCTTCATCTCCTCAACAAAGATCACTACCCCTTCGTTGGGGTGCTGCGTTCGAGTTTAGAGTAAAAGCGCTGCGCGTTCTTTTCTGACCACGGTAGTGAAGGTCTTAGTGAACTCGCTTTTGAACTGAGCCCAGTTTGTCAAGGAGCTCTCGTGGTTCTCGAACCAAGTGCAAGCCGAATCTTCCAAGTAAAAGAAAACGTGCCGGAACATTTCTGCGTCGTCCCACCTGTTGAATGTCCGGACGCGCTCCAGTTTTTCCAACCATTCTTCTGGGTCTTCTGCGGGGGCTCCTCGGAATGATGGCGGTTCCCATGGCTGCTGCAGAACGACAGGAGGATTGGCTTGGTTGAGCATGGTGCTGGTTGCGACGTCTTTCTTCTTCGTCTTCTCCGGTAGTAGACCGAACTCGGGTGGTAAATCTTGCACGCGGAGGCTGGCTCTTGTTGGACTGGCTTGGCGGCTTCCAGAGGTTGTAGTGGGCATGAAAGGTGCGTACCCAGCACCTCCACCAGATGTCACGAAGACAAGGACGAAGCAGTTGTCTTGAATGAGAAATACGTTTATTGGAGCGAACTTGTGCTCCCCTGACAACTCAAAAGAATACAGAGGCGGCGAAGCAGCGGTCAACAAAGTGACTTGCACAGGCCAGTGTCGTCGAATCGAATGCTCCGGCGTCCGCACTGCAGGCTTTTTATCTTTCGGCGCGCGTGGTTCTCGAAACGTCGATTCGCATCGAGAACATAGTAGATCCAAGAAGATTATTCTGGGCTGTTCACGTTAGATTGGAATGCTCTCCCTATCACGACAGATAACACATGCGGCACAGAAAGGAACACGCGCTTCCCTTGGCGCAGAGATAACACAGACCGGCGCAGCCGGGCGGTAAAAGCAAAACACAAATAAACAAACCCAATGTATGGTTCGCGGCAATATCAGCACTTAAAGCATATTGTGTGTTCCCGATATCTGCATTTACTAAAAAAAGTAGCCCTTCGTACTAACGTAGCATGGGTAGTCTTTTTGAAATGCAATTATTAGCTGAAATGGAATAGGAATTAAGCTATTTGAAGCAGGTCAATCTGTCATCTATGGTGCTTGTATACGTATGGGAAACGCTAATTAAATGTTAAAACATAAATGAATCGTCAGGAACGTTACTTTGTGTTTCTTCTATTTACAACAATAAATATAAACCTACATAAAACAGATAAACCACAATAACCTACAGATAAACCTACAGATAAACCACAATAAACCTACAAATAAGAGCCCTCCTTGCGTTCATTGTGCTACGTAATAATTTCGCCGCAGATGTTCAATTTCGCACTGATACAGTACAAATATTCGGTCATTGCAAGAGCACCATTTTCACAGAAATTGCTGATAGGAAGTTTTATGGTGTAGTAGGATTACACAAGTAATTGATTATTTGCTGAAGGGGGTGCGATGTGGTTACTCGACTCATTTCGCAGCGTTCGGCTTGAATTCATTTGCAGTTGTTCTCTTCTGAATGCAGTGTCTAGCTTGTCTAATTTTATTGCCGATCACCATTGCTTTCTTCGACATCAACTTTGACGACACTTAAAAAACGTTCGTTAGTGAACGCCACAAAATACCTGCTTGCCGATACTTCCACCAATTTCAAGAACCATACAGCACTTTTATCCAGCTCATATACAAGCCATTATTGCATTCATCGCAGCGCGATGTAGCTTCGTGATTTGGAGACAAACTGAATTCTAACATTTGCTTGGCAAACGACCAGTATAAAACCAGCAATGTCATACAATTTCTTTGTTCCCTGGAACCATGAAAAATTGACGGGGTCACGGCGTTCAGTTAGGCCAGCATAGATTGGACATTTTCGCCCTCTAATGCAGGGCAAGATAGGTCAAAGGTTTATTTTGGGGACAGTTGAAAGGTACCATAATAAACAATACTTTGTTTGCTACTCAGCTGGGGCTAATGCCATTCGAGGTAAACTACGTTGCAGAAATCTGGGTATGGGGCTCCAAGGAATGCCGCAATTTTCCCCGGTGATTTCGGTGGCAGTAACCAAGAGTCGCACCAAAGCCAACGGCCGACGGATATTTATATAAAATATGCATACATATAAATTGTGAACGGTATTCTGCGCCAAAGCAGTATACCATGCAAATACGCAGTCCAATGATCAAATGAAGCCTTGCTAGACAGCTGGTTGGCCGGGGGTAAATAACTTCCTTGCAATCGCCACGTCCCTTCAGCGCGACCACAAGACGAATGTGCATATGTCGGTATCGGACTCAGCATGGATACCCTTAGAGGTATTGGGTATGCATTTTCTGTGAATCTTCATTGTGGATGTGTGTCGTGTCTGTGGCCATCGATATGGACAAAGAATCACTTCAGCACACATTTTACACAGCCATCTTGATTCTTGTTTCAGATTAATTTCACCATGCAGCAACGCTGGTTGCGCAGACTGCTCGTCAGACCCGTTACTCATTGAGAAAGAGCCAGCCTTTGTGGCAAAGTGTGTGAATCATCGGTTTCTTAACCCACAGAGCCCAACTTGGCAGCCGGCCACGGTAGCGTTGTTTTGCGTTGTTTGTAGACTCACAGCAAATAATGGAAAAATCAGCTTTACTGCATACTTTCAATAATCCTTCAGAATTCCGCCTAAAGCGGTGACTGATTCAGTAGAAACCCATAGAAATAATTTTAATAAAGTGTAGAAGTTTGCTGAGTTGGTGATGTCGTTGGACTCTCTGGTTTGCCGATTACAGCGACCATTTCAGTATCCTCTCAATGCCGTGAATTGGATTACAATGAGACACCTCCAGCTTTTCACTTTTGAAAAGCTTTTGAAAAGCTGCAGTGCATACCTTCGTGGATGGCAAATTTTTTCGTGCCTAAACTAACGCTGCAAGTGAAGAAGAATCCTTTCAATCACCACGCGCGTGGTCACTCTCGAAAATGCGGATGGGGGCAAGTTGGCTTATTGTTTGCCAAGCACCTTGGTAAAGATGAACGCTTTTTTATCCTGAGTGGATGCGCGTGTTCACCAGGCACACAGATGCGGTCAAGCTCTTGAAGTCAAGTAGGTGAATAGTACCCCCACGTGCGTCCGCCCTATAAAGAAAGACCGGAAAGAAAGAAGAGATTGGTCGGAAAGAAGTGTGGCCAATGCACACACACAAAAGTTATACCTTCCATGCTACTTCCCACGTCATGCCTTTTAAGACGTGAAGAAGTTTGCAGCCTTTCATTCTGCGTAATTAAAGCCAATTACTCCCTACGACCCAAATTTTTATGAATGCCAAGTAAGGTCCGATTCCCTTTAAATGCGGGAGCTTCCAGAATTCTCTTTCACTGATTTTCGAGGAAACGTCTTTCAGCACTTTTGTACGGCAAAGGTGAGTTTACGCTTTTAGCGGCAGTTTAATAGCGAGTTATATGACTGTAACATTCTTATGTTTTCTTGCCATATTCTTTCTAGGGGCTGACCTTTATGTCGCTCCCGCCTGTAGAGCCAACCATTCCCGCCGAAGCTCATTAGTGTGAACAGGTGCGGAGTAACACGACCGAACATTTACAGCTTGTATAACAAACAGATAGTACGTCACTTACTCTGAAACGCTACAACACGAATATTTGTTGCCAATTTAAAGGGAAATGTAAGTCTAATACGTCTTACAAAGACTGCTCTAGGCTTCTACGATGCGGAGTAGTGAGTTTAGAGAATTTACGGGAAACCATTACCAAAAGGCCTGTTTTGTATTAGCATTACTGTCATGCTTGCTGTTCACGTCCGCCACACCGACTGATCGTTGTTGGAAATCTTTCCCTAGGTTTGTTAAATTCACTTATAAGACGACCTCATAAGGGCTTGGCTGAAGTCCCCTAAAAACCTATAAAAGTAGAACAAAACTAAGCAAAATGCAGTTGGACAAAGGGATCTCCCATTTTCTCCAAGTCTTTTGTTTTCACTAAACAAGGCAAATATTCGTACAAGCTCATGGAAGACATCGGTTACGTTGGCGAAAGTACGTCGTTTACCCGATATGTCGTGGGTTTTTCAAATATAAACGGCAAACTGCTCTCAGAAAATGCGATAAATAGACCAATTGCAGCACAGTTTTCCCTTCCCCAGAAAATATTTATTATCTCGGATCCCCAATTTGCAGCGTACTCTTATTGTTTTGTAGCCAAAATGCTCCTAGGGAACCACACGCAGAGCTGGCTAGAAGATATTCACACGAACGATTTCAGCCAAATCTAATTCTAGAATTCCTGTACGTACTCCAAAACTCGCCATATTCATCCGGCAGGCCTATAAATTAGCACAAGGGCTACCGCCGACAACTTCAACTGCCAAATTACTACAGATGGGACTTCATAACTCCTGGGGCGAACTTCGAGAGTCCCATCATGTCAACCAGATTGAATGGTTCCGTGTCTCACACGCTGGGTGTCACCTCCTTTGTCGCCTCATCTACAAACTACCTGCCACCAATCACGCCCGCCAACGCCTCCCCCTGGAACTATGCGATTGCATCTCCGTCGCCCCAATACCCAGGAATATGCACCCCGTTTATAACCAGCGTCACCGACAAGCCCGCATTCGAATGCTTCACAAGGTGTTTCAAGTCAAGCAACAATATACCCGCTACGTTGACGCCGCCAAATATGCCGCTAAACTAGGCTTCGCAATTACAACAGTAGGCCAACGCGGAACTGAACTCACTACCGCAACAGTAATTGGCAACGACTCCACCGCTGCAGAAGAAATCACACTAGCCCACAAAGCCACATCTCAAGACATTGTCACCATAGTCACAGATTCGCAAGCTGGCTGTCGTCATTACACCGCCGGTCACATTGCTCCCTTAGCCCTGCGCGTCCTACAGCCCATCTTTAATCCTCCTTAACTCTACATTCTCTGGACACCGGGATATGAGTCTCTGGAGGGGAATGAGGCGGCTCACGCTGCCGCCCCCGCGCATATCTACCGGGCGTTCCCCTCCAACAGTGCAGCGTCACCGGCGGAAGTGTACAATTCTGTACCTCAAAAATTCAGACATACCAGGACACTACCCTCTCAAACGCCGCATCTTTCCCCCGCCCCACGACAAGTTGACTAAGGAAGACGCCACCACCTACCGCCGCCTTCAAACCAACACCTAACAGCACGGCACCCTCCTCCACCCCATGCACCCCACCCCCTAATCTGCCACCTGAAGGTACTGTCCCAGCCCTGCACACTCTACCATATCAATTGGGCGTGCTCCCACACAACACCCCTCCCCCTTATTCCCTCCCCCAACCATTAACAGTGGGAAGGCATGCTTGCCAGCCCGGACCCGGGTGATCAGCTTCAGCTGGTTCATTGGGCCCGCCTGGCAGCGACCGCCCAGGCACTTCTGGACTGAGAGGACCCCCCCCCCTCCATTTCCATTTCCATTACTCCCAAACAAACATAGAAATAAAGTTTATACCTCCTCCTTCTCTTCTCTGCGATATTATGTACAGTACATTCGCTGCAATTACTTTGTAGACATTCAGCCTCCCTTCCCTTTTACTCCTGTGCGTTTTATAATATGCTTTCGTGGATTGTGCGTTAATCTTGTCAGAAAAGGCAATATGTGATGCACCAAAGTTGCTTGTGGATTTTATTTGAGTACACTCCACACGTACACATGTTCAGAGGTGAATGGAAAAGCAAGATGTCGTTTACGGGATATATAAAGTTAATGTGAAGTCGAGAGGTTGACGAAAGCCCGTCTGATCGACAGACATGTTTCAATAGAACGGAGACACTGACCAAAAAACTGCTTCAAAATTTAAAAACAGTAAACAAGACTCGCTTCGGCTTTGGCCTTATTCCAAATGGGGTGGAAGAAAGTTCATGGAAGCTTACCTTTTCTTCCCTACGTAACGACGTAACATAATCAGAGCGTGTACGACGGGAACAGGGTTCCATTATTTTGATAGGGCATGTGGCATGCCATGTATATCTCCAAAGACTCCAAATAAAGCAAATAAAGCAGCGATTTCAAGTTTCTTTCTCGGCCGATGACTTTTTACTTTTTTCAGTTAACCTCGTTGCCCGTTGCATCCACGTGCACAGCGGGACCGTTCGACGCTGTTCATTTCTTTTGGACATTCCTAGGGCACTTTCAGTCTATCTTTGAACTTTCGCATTTGTTCAATGTAGGGGTGGTTCCAGTCTGCGCAGGTAATCTTGTCGACGGCGCCAGGTAGAGATTTTTTCGGAAGCCTGTCCTTACCGCCTAAGAGTCCGTACCTCAGCTTACACATGGACACGTGGGCAACCGCAACGTAATAACGGCACAGAATGCGGGAATAGCTGTCCATTATACAAGAGACGTAGTGTATGGCAGCAAGCTTTCTTGATCGGTAATGAGCCAGCAAACAGATTTCGACAGGTGGCATTCCGCACCATTTGAATGGGCTGTGGCATAGCCACTTGCCGAGAGATTGATAAGTACCCTGTCCAACTCGGTAAAACAGTAATATGCTTTAGTGGAAATGTTGTTCATGCTGTTGAATAGGGAGGCCGAAACACACCTTTTGTGAGTGTCAGGATGAACGAACCGAATGCTAGGTAGCGGCCAGAGTAAGCGTCCTATCGGGAGATGCTAAACCGAAGTTCGCATTACTTCTGCTGATAAGCCCGTCCAAAAATGGGAGTCTATTGTATAGCTTCGCCTCTACTCTGAATTAAATGGCCTTTTACGGACTCTTGAGGTACACAGGGAATGAAGCCAAAGCGCTGAAGTCACGCAAAAGCCGTCGTACACATAGTCGCAGAAAAACTCGACCTTGGACTTAAAGAAGCGAGTGCACGATTTTCCAACCAGTCCGTCGTAACAATAGCAGCAGTAACAGATACGGAAAACCCCATTTCCGTACCGTGGACATGCCTGTAGAAGACCTTGTTGAAGCAGAAGTACGTGTTTCCAAGGCTGAACTAGAGGAGCCTCTTGTTGTCAAAACCTCAATCGGTGATGTATTTTCAAACGTCCGGTAAGCTTCAAGAGCAAAAGTGCATGCTTGCACAGGCATGTCAGTCGAATATTCTTGCCCAGCACGTGAATGTAACGGGCTTCGTGATTGACTGGGAAACTCAACAATCATCGGTCAATGTTGGAATTTTAAATCTAGACTGTATCTGTAGTCGCTGGAGATACAGAGAGCACGTCGCTCGCTCAATCTAAATAAAAAAACCCTCATCCTGTCGTTACGAGCGTCTAAGGCTCGTACTGAATAAAACATGACCTTCCAATAATATTCCTTCACCCCATTATGAACAAACGTTCTTTAGGGAAACCGAAATGTCTTGTGTTTTTAAAGTTTTAGGGGCGAAGCTCCTTAAGGCGTGGGTCTGTCCATCCTCGACGTATGTATGTAGCCACCTCTAGTTTAGTTCTTGGATTGTTTACTAGATGGCGTGGCTACCTCTTGTTTAGTTCTTGGATTGTTTACTAGATGGCGGTACTTGTATATGATGAAAAGATGCGCTTGGATTGTTTAATAGATGGCGTGGCTACCTCTAGTTTAGTTCTTGGATTGTTTACTAGATGGCGGGGAGCGTTGTAATAAAATCCGTTCGCTGTTGGCGCGCGCTCGGAGTCACCCGATGGATAAGACTGCAGATGTGCGAGCCCGCGAGGCAGAAGCGCTCTGTGAAGCTGCGCGACGCCGCCGCCAAGATCCTGCCGTACGAGAGCGGGAGGCCTAAGCGTGTCGTCTGGCTGCGGGACGACGCCGCCAAGATCCCAGCGTTCGAGAACGAGAGGCCCAAGCGTCACGGCAACGGCGCGAGGACCCTGCCGTACGCGAAGCGGCACGGCTGCGGCGCGAAGAGGATCTCCAAAACGTCAGGGAACGGGAAGCGGCGAGAAAGCGCGCGTATCGGCAGGCAGACCCCGATGCAGTGAGTGCTCGTGAGGCGTCTGCAAAACGCATCAGGCGAGCTCAGCCCCAAGGTGCCGACGCGTGGTTTAAGCGAGACTTTCTAGACGTTACGTTCGGACACAGATGTAGTGGGCGAACTTTCACTGAAGAGTCACGGTTTTACCGATGATTTCCCCTCAGGAGCTTTGCCCACTCATCATCATTCACCCCGTGGATGTGCTGTGAATTTTTTTAGTGTGTACTGTGGACGGTGTCTGCGTTTTATTGCCATAAGGTCGATGTGTTCTATATAGGCTGTAAGAAAAACAGAAATACAGCTTTCAGTTATTAGGTTGGGGGAGCTAGATGTTTAGGTCTATTAGCTTTCCAGTGGTAAGAAATTCAGCTAGCGAGGAATATAATTATTGCCTCCAGAATGACAGAGTGGATGTACTCCATACGAGAAATAATTTTTAAATACAGCCAATTTTTTTGGTCCTGAATTCAACGCCGATGTCACCACCGTTCAAAGCTGGGTCTGTGACAGTCATCTGTTTGTATTGATAAGAACTTACCTTTAAGTATTGTCTGGTGTCCACAGGTATTGTGAAAGCGTTAGATAATTCTTTATAAGTTTCCTTACTGAGTATACAAAATGCCTTTTTCTCGTCATTACCTTCGATGACTTCTCAGCTGTACTAGCCAGAACTATAAACGGAGTTTAGATTGGTATGTGGCGACAAGGTAAAGATGAGACGAATATTAGAAGATGGACCAGCGATGTATTTAAATGGATGAACTATGTAAAAAGCGGCTATGACAGCTCGAGGTGAGCCCGTGACACACACTGCTTCCTCGCCGTCGGCATGGATCCTTTGGGGCTATGTGCCAGTGACCTTTTTCTGCTTCGTGTAACATTTCCCCCGTCAAAGGCGACCGTAACGGTCCAGGTCACAGTAGTTGACGAGTGCAACGATGAGTACATGAGATGGGAATATACAGTGAAGTCCTTGCCGTCAAGGATGACGATGAGCTTGATGAACAGTGGCCCCGGAACAGCTGCATTCGCCGACGCAATGAAGTAACGCCCGAAGCCTCTAGAGACACGCCGGAAAACGAAGCAGGGCAACACCGTTTTCGTCTTCGTCGTTCATAGCTTATCACCTCTCGTCCGGTCTCGGCGGGCTGTTGGCTTCGGATATGGGGCTTGGGAATGGGCGCGTAGAGGGCTCACCGGGGCTGGGGTGGCCGACACGATCCAAGAGCTTCGAGGCGGTCCCTTCAGGAGCCGAGACGGTGTGAAGCTGGGGAACCAGTATGGCAATGAAGACCGTGCCCTCCACGAAAATGTTACGTCAAGACAACGTAAAGATGAGACGAATATTGGAAAATGAAGCAGCGATGTATTTACATTGATGAACTAAGTACAAGCGGCCATGACAGCTCGTGTTGAGCCCGTGCCACACACTGCTTCATCGTCGAAGCGTGGATACCCTGGAGCTGTGTGTCAGTGTCCTTTTAAGTGCAGAGCACTTTAGGCAATCGGCTTGTCGTCCTAGTTCGGTCGCTGGAACCAAGCATATCGATACGCCATTACGGTGTAGCCTGTCACGGTCACTTCGCCGCGGCGTAACCCAGATGCTTCGAAAGTCAAGCGGTTTATACGAGCTCCAAACTCGTGAACCGGTGGCGCTTAGCAGTGGCTTAGCTCAGCTATACCAAGATATACGTAGCGTGAGCTAAGGTTCAAATGGTTATTGTTAGCTTCCCTGGTTGTCTAGGATTAGCTGATTATCATGCTCACTGCTGCTTATCATCCAATTTAAATCCAATTCAAATCCAGTCCAATCCAAAACCAATCAAATCCTATCCAATCCAAGCTAAGCCAAACAAATCCAATTCAATTCAATGCAATTCAATTCAATCATCGCGCGTGCGCAAAATGTGGCATTGCAGCGCCGGCACGTGCGGGGAGAAAAGCACAAAGAGAACTCCCGTTGGCTTAGTTTCATGCGCGGGGCGCGCGAACACTGTGAATGCGGCATATTTGATTTGCATGGAGTGGTAGCGGTAAGTTGATAACGGCGTTACAGCTCCTTAGGGCGAATCACTGCTCTGCACTTCCGAGAGCCTTCACAATGAGTGGAACGGCTTTAATTTTTTTTCTTTATAGGCGGCTCCCGAGCTGGGGTCTTAGGGAACGGCGGTCTTTGGTTGCGTCGTGGTGTGGTTTGGGAATGGCAGGTCAGAAGTGGTTCTCATACATTCAATTCGTCCCACCTAAGCGGGGGCAGTGCGTAGCTAGAGCCTTAAGGTGGTTACTATGCCGTAACTCCACAAGAACATAATACAAGCACCAAAACAAGTAATATAAACAATGCCCGCTGGAGTGAGAAAGAAGTTAGGGTCGACCGGAGGGGCCTATTTAGTCTCGCAGCGTCTAAAGTGCCGTTGGACGGCACTCCATCTGAGCGCTACAAGCATGGCTAGAGTGCCGTGCGGCGACACTCGACTGTTTGAAACTAAGCTGACACGGGGAAGAGCGTCTGCGAGGCTCCGTCCTAGCTTCTGGTTACGAAGCGTGGTATGAGTGCCGCTCTGACGTCCTTTTTTCTGCTTACCGTAACAGTATTTCCACTAATTATGGACGACAAAAGCGAAATAAGTGCGGCGAGGGTGGGAGCAGTCTAAGGAGTGCACGAAACAAAAGACGTTGTTTTTTAATTTGCAATTAATTATACTTCCTAGCCAATTAGCTGAATAAACGTGGAAGGAGTTGGACTTTGTTATAGTAGTCCTTCCAAACACGGACAACGACAGGACTGTCTGTCTTCCTCCTTGCTGTAGGAATCTTACTGTCTGTGTAACACACTAACTAAGGCAAAGCACAACAGAGGTGAGCTAGCATCGGGCCGCGAAAAGTCCAAGTTGAAATGTCTCCCTAGCAGTAGAGGCATGTTTTCTCTGAGGACATCAAGCCGAGCTGCGGGTGCATGCTCCCCTCTCCCTCCATTCTCTACCCCTGCAGGGTGATGTGCGCGTGCTTGACGTGAGGAACCGGCAAAAAGGTCGCTCCAAACGCCCGTCAACATGAACAAAAAACATTGGCTCCCTTCGGCGTTCTAAGCTGGCAAACTGCTCTTCACGCGGAACGGATCATACCTTAAGTAATAATGTCATGGTAAGCATCTTCCGTGGCGGACAGAGGCTGCGAGATCTTGAACATGTTGAATCGAGACGTAAAAGAGTACACAAAGAACAGATAAGTCAAGAGTTGAATTTTTTTCTAGATCAAACACAGGTCTTTGACAGAGTAGGCCACAAATACATAGTTGCAATGTAGAAGCTTTCTAATCATCATCGCGGCACCGATGAGAACATCATCATCGGTACCCGAAATCTCTCGTGAGCGGCTCTCGCTCGAGCTGGTTCGTCTTTTCTCCATCCGCCATCTTGATAAACAGAACACCATCGCATCACCCGGATGTCTCGGACCTTGGTCTCTCCACCTATTTTATATGCAACGTTAAGAGCTTTTGGAGAGAGAGAGAGAGAGAGAGAGACTTTATTTATGGCCAGCAGGGAGTGGGAGGTCGGGATGCGCAGAGCCTCCACATCCCACCCACGTTCACGACGTCTTCGGGAATAGGCCCCGCCGGCGTCGGCGTGAGCCGTGCACGAAAGGTACTCCGGAGTTGGTCCCTTTTCCCCCCGTCTGCGACTCGCTCCGCTTCTGCCAGGCGAGAGCAACCTCGAGCTGCTGGACGGCTAGAGTTTGTGCGTCCAGGTTCGTCGATTATACGGCACTCGTTATGGTGTCCGGCAGCCGGCCGTAGAGGTCGGCAGCTTCCACGGGGTGCACTGCACAGTCCCACAAGATGTGGGCCAGAGTTGCGCAATGTTGCCCGCACACACTACACACGTCACTGGCGTACACGTCCGGGCACACGTAACGCGCGAGCGCCGGCGTGATCACTGACTGTGTTTGTAGTTGGCGTAGTAGTAGCACTGCCTGCTGTCGTGTTAGTTCCGGGTGGGGCGCCGGAGCGGTGCGCCGGCCGAGCCGGTACCACTCCAACACCTCCCCGTACGTGAGGAGGGGCTCCGGGTCCCACTCCACGTCATCGTTGTCGTCTTCGTCGTTGTTGTCTTCGCGTTGGCCTCCCTCTGTCGCGGAGCTCGGCAGGGGGGAAGAGACCACCGCCGCGCGGTTGGTCAGTCCTCCTCGCGGCTGCGTCCGCCGTCTCGTTTCGGTTGGGGAGACCGTCGCCCACGTTGCCTCTGATGTTGGTGTGCGCCGGGAACCACCGAAGGTGGGTGGCCGGCACCGCTCCACTGATCCCCGCACTGCACTTCACCGCGCGCACTGCACTTTCACATACGTTGTTTTTGGCGTAGTTCGCGATGGCCGACCATGAGGCACTGAGCACTGTGGTGCACTGCGGATCCGTCAGCGCCAGCGTAATCGCCGTCTCCTCCGCCTGGCTGGCGGACGGCACGCGGACGCTGCAGGCGATGTATATTTCTCCTGTGGTGGCGCGGACCGCCACCGCTACGTAGGCGTCGGGTCGGTCGGTGTACCGGGCGGCGTCCACGTACAGGGCGCCCGTGTCGTTGGCGTGCGTTGCGGCGAGAGCGCGGGCCCTCGCCTCTCTGCGACCACGGTTGCGGTCGGGGTGGACGTTGCGGGGCAGCGGGAGGATCCGGAGTCGCCCCATCACCCCCGGCTCGAGCTGCTGCCGCTGCTGTTGCTGCGCTGTCTCGTTCTGCTGCGACGACGTGCCCGCCAGCCCGAGGCGTTCCAGGATACGCCTGCCCGAGCTTCAGGTGGCGAGGCGCTTGAGTTGCGCCGTTCGTTGGGCCTCGCTGATCTCCTCGAGGGTGTTGTGCAACCCGAGCTCGAGCATCCGGGCCGTGCTGGTGCTATTTAACAAGCCCAGGGCCGTCCTGTACGCCTTGCGGATGGCCGCGTTGATGCGGTCCCTCTCCTGGCGCAGCCAGAAGAGGAACGCCCCGACGTAGGCGACGTGGCTCATCGCGAAGGACTGGAGCAGGCGGAGGAGGCTGGCCTCCTTCATTCCGTTGTGCCGCGTCGACACCCTCCGGATGAGTCGGGCCGCCGCGCCGATCTTGGTGACGAGGCGGTCCACCGCGGTCTTGTTGCTTCTGCTGGCCTCGATGTGCATGCCGCGGACCCGGAGAGTGGCGACCCTGGGGATGACTGTGCTGTCTCTCGTTCGTATGTGGATGTTTGCCGATTCTTCTCCCTCTTTCTTGCGGTACCTGCCCGGCGGTGGGACGATCAGCAGCTCCGACTTCTGCGGCGAGCCCCGCAGTCCCGTGCCGGTGAGCTGGTCTTCGATGGCGTTCACCGCTGTCTGCAACGCGTCCTCGATGTGGCTGTTGCCGCCCCCCGGGACCCACAGCGTGATGTCATCCGCGTAGATGGTGTGGCGGACCTACGGGATCTCCGAGAGCCTGCGCGCCACGCCGATCAGAACTAGGTTGAAGAGCAGCGGTGATATCACCGAGCCCTGGGGAGTTCCCGTGCTCCCAAGCTTCTTGGGCGGCAGCTGTAGGTCGCCCGCGTGTATTGTGATGGTTCGTTCTGAAAGAAAGTCCCGAATATATTGGTAGGACCTTCTGCCCATGCCGAGGCTGCTGACCTGCGCAAAGATGGCGGAGTGCTTGACTTTGCCAAACGCACTCTGCAGGTCCAGCCCCACCACGGTCCTGTTGTCGTGGGTGCCTACGGACGCGTCCAGAATGTCTTGTTGTAACTGAATCATTGCGTCTTGTGTGCTCAGTCTCTCCCGGAAGCCGAGCATGGTGTCCGGGTAGAGTCTCTCCGATTCTAGGTATTGTTGCCACCTGTCGTTCAGTATGTGTTTTAGGATCTTTCCCACGCATGACGTTAGGGAGATTGGACGCAGGTTCTCTTTGCTCGGTGGTTCTCCCGGCTTTGGAATGAGTACCGTCTTCGCCGTCTTCCACTGCTTCGGTAGTGTTCCCGAACGCCAACAGCGGTTGAAGTATGTCGTCAAGGACGCAATGGCTCCGTCTCCGAGGTTTCGTAGGGCCTTGTTCGTTAACCCGCCCGGTCCGGCCGCCGACTTGCAATTGATGCTCTGGAGCACAGCCCGGACCTCCCACTCCTCCATGTCGCGGTCGAGAGCCGGGTTGTAAAGGCCCGCGCATTCGCCGTGTCGTTCAACGGGGGTGCTTGGGAGGTACTTGGTATCTATGCGATTTATCGTCTCTTCTTCTCCCAGAGCTTTGCGCGGCAACCAAAGAGCTTTTGAATAGCTGCAACAGCTTAATAATGATTGGTCAGTTGTTTATAAAGGTATGCCGAGTGACCTAATCATGAACAAACAGGTAGGGAGCAATCTAGATGTAACAAGAGGTGTTCTGAATACTTTACCCACTACTTTTTGTCCTGGTGATAGAACAATTCTTACATAATGTTGAGCTAAGTACGAACATCGTAGCCCTACTACTAGCAGGAAGGCCAACAGTCAAAGTAAAGGAACACGCAGACGATATGACCTTGTCCCTAACTGATGAACGCATTGTAGTTTATGTTCTACAGAGCTTCGAGCAGCATTCTGAGCTAGCTAGAGGAAAACTTACCTACTCGAAATGTAAAGCTTTAAGTCTCAGCCCACAAAGAAAACAAACCATATATCATATCTCAGTATATAACCATGCACCAATCTTTGCCATTAACTACACCTCAAGTGGAGCATCAATGAAAGCTGGCTTCAGGCACTCAAGCATCCAAACGACAATAATAAAGAATCTCAAACGTACGAATTCCCATTTCCAGTGAAGCATTAACTGGCACCTAACGTGTTCACAGGGCAAATATGGTACATGACAGGAACAGTCAGCCTCCCATTACGCATTGCGTTAAAGATCACGAGTGAAATAATTTGGCTGTTCTGGTCGGACAAAATAGCACTCGTAAAAACTGAGAAACTGAGTTTCCCAGGATTAACGGAGGATTGAAGATTCCTTCCGTAACAAGTTATTCTATGACTTACACTTTGAAGAGTCTCCTTAAGGTCCTTGCACTTCAAACAAGACAAACAGCCAGAAAAATTTAGTATCTACTTTTCGGGAGCACAAGGCCGGCTATTTCTCCAATAGGCCCCGGGGGGTGGAAGCAATGGAGGCAACCACCTTTTATGCTGAGGCAATCGCAACATACAAGAAGTTACCCACGCATTACTCGCAAAATGAGGCCGTACGACATAAGAAGTGTAGAACTGGCTGAGAAACTCGACGATGTAAATCCAGAAGTCTTTTGCACAAAACAAAAAGAAACCCTTCCCCCCCCCCCTCCCCGGGGTACCTTCATCAACGTAGACTGACCCGCCGAAGCCCACGACGTGACATGTAAGTTTGGATGGTCCGTTTTGCCGACGAGAGCTGTTCTAAACAATCATATGTAACATTAACAGAGCAGGAAGATAGAATCAAACGAACTTCGTCTGATCCACCGTTAGGTGGCTAAAATGTTCTGGCACATAGTGGGCAGAGCATACCGACAACTCCGCATTCGGGATTTCATGGAGAGAAGGAGGTGCCCGAGAAGTCTGCTAGCAACACATCATAAAGATCGGTTTTTCGCGCTAAGGATAAACAGGCATAAGGCCGCTAAACAACACGTTCCCGGAGTTATCAGGTGAACATACTGATTTACATGCAAATAATAATAACAGAAAGCCTGGAAGTACACAGATTCGTCTTCGGGGGAGGAAGAGTGCTTGAGAAAATGGTCCGGCCCCCTTAATGAACACCAAAACGACCGTGTCCACTTGGGCGAGTACAGGCTGTTGGTTCATTGTTTACGCGCTCAGTGCTGCCAATCGTAATATGAGGCGGGTTCGGTTGCCGGCGGCGGCCCTATATTTGCCCCAGAGCTGACATTGTTTCTTGTTTAAGTGAAATTATGTAAGCTACGTTTTGTGTAACTAAATACATACCAAATTTTCAAATTGCACACTACAGTATATCGTTCTCTGAAAGTACATTTTGCTTTTCTCTAATAAAAAGCACGATTCCGAAACCAAACTAATGGGGTGAGGGACTTAAACGCTTTTATTGAAATTTACAATAGTAGTGCCCTACTGCAATAAAAAAATTGCTTTTGATTTTGGAAACAGTATACCCAACCCGTGCCGCGTAAAAAAAGCCATTCAGAAAACAAACTAGTACTCTGCTGCAATTTCAACCGACAACGTTATTCAGTGCGCGCGACGCTTGAGACCACTGCGCCACAGCTGCAGAACGGGCACGTCTGTGGGAATAACCTTTAGACATGATGAACGCCACCCCTTTGTGTCTCGCACAAATGTTTTCTAGTTGGTTTAGAGAATCCCAGGTTGGTAAACTGAACATTTCTTGGCTAAAGGTTGCGCAGAAATATTCTTTAAAGCCCCCTATAGCACATCACAAGCAATTGCACAGCCGCGGGAACAAACAAGCGCTCGCCACTGTTCCCGGCTGCGACTGTAATTTTCACTGCAGGAATACTGCTTGCCGTACTTTTGTTTCACGCCTTACCCCGAAAAATTTGACCGAATTTTGATTCCTTTTTACCTGAATGAATTTCCGTAACTCTTCTTCTGCACATAAGTGATATTATATTTCTACAAGCGTTCCGGTCTCACACCTGCATGAAGTTTGCAACCCCGATGACACGGAGCACGTGGTAGAAGCGTCGTAAGCCAAAATACGGATGAGATTAGCGTTAGAATTGAGTTCCATGGGCTTCATGGACCTAACTAAGTTTATTATACTAAAGGACTTCACAAAGTAGAGCGGTCTTTATTACGACACAGATGTGGTCAGGGTGCAGGTTTCGCTATGATCGATTTTCCACGACCCTTCGGCCGACCGGTTTTGTCTCCGTCTTCGGTCGGCGAGTTAGCCACACAGTGTGTGTAATTTCAATCGGCTGATGTTTGTGTCGCCGTGGTGTAGGCCTGGTGTGTGCGCGCTGTTAAATCTCCCTAGAGTGTGTGCCCCTCAACCACCACCAGTGTAATCGCACCGGCTTGCGTGCCATTAAACACATCCTCGTTTTTGGCAGCCATGGCCCTGGTTTGCCTAGCGTGGGTTTTCTGTAACACTTTCATGCCGTAGATCGCGGGAACAGGGCCGCACGCTGCGATGGAGACCACCGATGTCACCGCCCGGTTGAAGTACAAAGAAGACCGCTGTTCTGGCCGTTATTTTGTCTAATAAGCCAAGCCCTCAACCGGAGATCGGCATGGCTAGTCCTGAACGCCTCGTGGAGACCTACCGCACGTACACAATGAACCAGCTGCGGTGACAGCAACTCATCCTTCGCTGCACTTTTGCAAGTCTACTCAAAGCAGCGAGTAATGTTATGCAAGTCCCTTCACCATATCCGCATTACTTCAGAGAGGCGATTGACTCGATCTTGTTGAGCGCTAGGAAGTTGAACGTGATTTTTTTGACGCCAAGGCGTACCGAGGAAAAACGAAGAAAGCTCACACTAATCCCTAAGACTTGAAGGCAGTGAAGCTGTCTGCAACCTTCATGACCATCACGACGGATTAAAACAACGATTGCAGCCGATTTGCCTTTTATTCGCTACCCTAACGACCTTTACATCACAATTGTTGCTATGAGCGTGAACTTCCTTCATTTTTTGAAGTGATAATCATTAGACATTACCTTGGAGGGGCGTACGCCATGACGTGCGTTTTTGTTCCGAGCAACTGTTGCGACGATAACGGCAAACGGTGGAGGTTTTTCTTTTTGGCCAATATTGGCAAACCTCCCAAGTGGGTATACTTGGCTTGCAACCATGCGCCGATGACTCTGGGCGGTCGCGCGGAAGCACGCAAACACGAGCGCTTGGCATTTTATTTTTTAATTGCCGGGAGATCGCCGCAATCTTGGCCAATCTGCCTAAGTGGGAATGCTTGGCTTGACAAACATTCGCAGGAGACGCTGGGCGGTCGTCGCGAGCCACGATCACACAAGCGCTAGGCATTTCTTTATTTCTTTGTTTTGTTAGCTGCCGGGCCCGCGTTCACGTGCGCGCGCTCGGCAATTTCTTGGTACTTTTAACTGCGGACTCGAAGAATTACGATTGCCACGTGGCCGACGGCTGCGCAATGCCTTGAAAGTCGGGATGGCGCCCGACGTGATAGTAACCCCCAAAGGCACGTCTGTCAAGCCCAATTTCTTTCGACCATTGCCAATCATGTCCAACGTCGTTCGTCGGGCAATCAACCCCTTTGACATCTACTCAAGTGCATCGACCTCTCATGTGGTCCTACCAACGCGGCAGGTTCGCATATTTAATGGTGAGCCAGCTGAATTGCGGAGGCTTGGGAAGAATTTTGGGGCTACGAACAACGGCCACACGGTTTTACGACATGACGCAGCCCCAGGTGTTGCCGTTCACATCTTTCATGCCGAGAAAACGAAGCGGGAACGCGTAGTACCCTTTTCCGTACAGCATGACATCAGCAACCTCGACTCGTGATAACGTGAGGCCGCGGCTTGTCCGGAAAACAACTGCTCCATGACGGCGGTGCCTGAACCCGTTCCCTCCAACGCGACGTGCGACAGGGGCAGCGCTTCCAGCCTCTTCAAGGAAGAAAAAAGGCGATTGACACAAATTTGTCCAGTGATTCCTCTTAGGTCTTCGTGGGAGAATAAGTGATCATTACTTCCCAGGCTTCACAATTCCAATATGCCGAATATGAGGCTCAACACAAGAACATGCCAACAAAAGCCAATTACGATAGATCGTCGCGAGAGCAGACGCGCGACAAGCTTGAAGAACAAAAGTATACGCCAGTCGAAGAGAGGAATATTCAGCGTTTCGTGAAGCCGGCGGCTAAAACTACGAAGTCCAGGACACAAAAGAAACCGCAGAGCCTCCGTCGAGTAAGTTCGAGTATACCTTCGTTTCAGCCTTCATTAAGGGCAAATAATCAATGGAAGTTATTGAAACTGTGCCAGCTCAAACCTACAAAACAGTGCGGCCGGTTGCACCCAGGCACAAATCAGAGTCGTTTTCTCCTACTGATGCTAGAAAATCTGAACAACCCTTGCTCATCACTTCTGCAGTATGTTAACACAAAACACAAGGCAACACAACGCCGGTATGAGAACACCACTAGACTCCCTGCACAAGGACTACTGCATTGCATGACAGCTTTGCGTGATTACAGCGTTGCTTGACGTCATATTATGGACAATTGCTGCAATACTGAAGGACTACAAACATTTCGGAAAGCTGGACTCACAGCCTCGTCATCCGCTACACGTTGGCAACGTCATGCTGCCTTGAAAGCTGCTTGACGGTGAACGCACCGCTGTAAACGAAAGATTGGACAGTATTTCCTATTCGCTTCACTAAGATTAACCTCATTTGATACGTGATTACAAAGATAATTGTTCAACACCACCAGGAGTTTCTAGCAGTTGGGTGTAAGGGATATTACGAGCAGGTTCAACATGACGAATTCAGTGGCCTGTGAGTGAATAGAAAGTCATATTCAGAGCCACGCGCACCTGGGAAGCGAAAGGAGAAGCAGTGACTAGCCAGCAAGTTCGGTGTCGAGTACTGCTCCTGTTCCTATTAACGGCAGACACGAACGTTGCGTTCTTGGCAGGATGTTGAAACTCTGGCAGCTATGTACCATTCAATCGCCACTATCATCATCGTGTAGGCTTCCGTGCCGTTAAAGTCATCATCCCTGTTTTCGGCAGCCATGAGCCCGGTCTGCCTTGCGTGGTTCTACCGTTACACGCTACTTAATGAGAAGTGTGGCGATAGAGTAAAATAATGTAATAAGAGATAGACAAAATAGCGTGTAAGCAAGATGCAGGAAGCGCTAAATACCCGAACGCGCCGCCACAAACCGCCGACTTTGAGCAAGCGACACTTCTCTTCGCCGTGAGTGCGAGAAAAAATCTGTCCAATACCAGGATATCTGATTAGTAGGACGCATGGGATAATCAATAAGGCACATTCGTTTAAAGTGTGGTGTCCAAAAACACACAGGAGAGGGTGGGGAAGCGGGAAGCGGAGAGGGTGGGGAAGAAGGAGGCAGGTTTTAGGTCCTCTACCCAGTGAGAGGCATCTTTTTTCCAAGATGCCTTGGTGCCAGCTAGTTGTCCGGGCCTGCTCTACCAGTCGGTGCTGGCCCGAGAGCTCGGAGCTCGTCAACTGCTCCACCCACCACTCATAGGTAGGGTTAGAATTTGTGGTTAGTGTAGGGGTCTGTTGGTACTCCTATACCACGTGGTACAAGGTGCCAGCAACCGGGGAAAAGCTACAGGTGGCAGGGCATTGAAGGGTGTACATAACGGTTAGTAGGGTGTTTTGAGAGACTTATTTTTGTAACTCAGTGTCTTGACGCGGCGCGGGGGAGAAGAGTGCTGGCAACCAGGACGCGAAGACTGGGATATATGGCGCCGGCGTGTATGGGAGTATCTGGACATTTTTGCTCGGCTTTATTTGCCCGCTGTTGAAAAAAACTGAATAAATAACCACAGTTGTTGTTTTTTAAGCTACCAGTATATATTTATACAGGTTTCCAACAGTTTGAGGCTAGTTTCGATTTTTAAAATTGTTCCGTGCTAACAAACAAACTCGCGTTGGCTCGTTTGCCAACACTTCGCAAATCACAAATATTACTACTGCTCTCGAATCAGATATCGAAGAGCGTAATATCCGAAACCACTACTCGGAAAATTCTTTATTCGCCTAAAATTATTATTCTCTAATTTAAAAATTGAAATACTCTCAAGCTTCTAAAGGTAAATACACTCATAAAAGTTACTCAGTTGCGTTGAGCAAGCAAACTGTAAAAGCAAACTCGCAGTTTTTTAATGTAAACACGAGTCTGAAAATATCCATTTTCAAGTGACAACTTCTCAATATTTCACTGAAACTCCCGAAATCTTACGTCCAAAATAAAACTCAGAAGACCAAATTTTCGTGAAAGTAGCAAACGTTCTTTCTGAACACGAAATCAATCACCTGTAGGGTTGTTACATCTAGATTCTTACTTAGAACAAAAGCAGCAGAACATACAGCGTGAATATACATAAAAACCGAAAAGTAGAAAGCACTCGGCCTCTCAGCCCCCAACAATTTTCTAATCTATGGAATCTTGACATATTTGTTATCTTATACCTGGGAAGAAGGTTCAGTCCAACTGTTTCGCAATAAAAATCTTGCACCACTCCATCTAACGAGGATAGTGAACGCGAAGCTTTTTCGCATAGAGCTCCTTAGTTGTCGTCGGAGTTTGACTCGCAGACTGCCTCGCATTTGAGTCGTTGAGATTGGACTTTGTCGGCACGCAGGGTGAAAATTTGATCACAGTGCTTTGACTTTGACTCCTCGCACTTCCATTTTGGCCGAAGAAAGCTCCGCGTTCAATTATTGTGGTGGTTAGACAAACGGGAGCCTATTTTTTTCTAATCCTTACAAGTCCATGCACCCCTCTCCAGAATCGAAGGTGCCTCGAGCGTGTCTGAACAGTGCCATCGGATAGACGGCTTCACAATGCGGAAGACCCAGGTTCCATTCTGACTTCGCAAAACGCTTCTTTTCAATTCATCAATGATCGTCACCACAGTCCGAAAATGTTGGCTTTCCGACAGTGCGTTTTTGACGCGACACACGAATCAAAAGGAAATAAAAAGCTTGCTCTGAACTGATGGAAAAGCAGGTGTTTAATATAAGCGCCCGTAATTTGTTCCACGAATTTAAACTCCATCTGACGTTAAACCTAAGTTCACCGGAACATACAACTACGTTTGTCAAACTTATTTGGAAGGGCAACTATATGACGAACGCTTTTTTCCTCAGCATCTGACGTTGTTGCTCTGTGTGGGCTTTACGTCCTGTCCCGGGCATCATTTCCCAGCTGCGAGCTTACGCTCTCATTAAAACATCTGCAATTCATCTACTACGGCAGTATATAAAATGCCACCGTAGGCACTTAACAAAGAACCAACTTTGACAAGGACTGAACAATTCACTCCGGTAATGAACTTTCTTGTTGTGGTTTTTTCGTGGCGCTTCTTTCTGGGCTTCGTAGGCTAACATGCATGGCAAGTGAATGCCTGAGGCTTTATCGTGTATGTTTTCTTTTGGACAATATTAGTCAGCTTGTAAACCATGAATCTTTTATATTTCTGGGGCCTAATAATTAGCCTAGTAAAACACGGGTTTGACAGGGTAATAGCATTTCTAATGATTACTTTTATATTTGTGTCGGTTTGCTTGAGTCGAAGCACTAATAATACGCGAGCTATTTCGTCAAAACGGTACTAATATAAACACGACTTTGTATCCTATGCTGACAATTTGAAATACGACGAAACATTTACAGGCAGCCTGAACGGAAATAGCTGTGCGGTAATAGCTCCAGACTTGCAAAGCAACAACAGTGTCCTACACTGCTTTACAATGCAACTTTGATTGTACATTGTTTTCGGTTTCATATTACGCAGGAATATAGCATTCTCCAGCTTTAAAATAAGCAAGGTCAGTTTTCCGGTACCGTGAAGTCACTTATCCAGAGAGTATCTGTTTTGATGCTCGAACAAAGTCAGCCTTTGAATCCAAACTTGTAATTATTTAATTGGAATCGAAAAGAATCACGAGTTTTGGCGGTTGTGTGTGGTGCAGCAATTTTCGATATTTTTTGCTTACCATCTCTTGAGGGTATGATGGAGCACCAAAGGGCAATTAGGCTGAGCACAGTCTGATGAAAGCGGATTGTTAAGGCAAGCGAACCCATTCCACTTAGTGAAAGACGCTTTGTGTACGGGTATATGAAAAGACAGAAATGAAAACATAATCACGGAAATGCTTTTCGAAATAGTATAAACAAAGACGCTTTTTGTTTGCACTCCAAATTTGTTCTAACTAGGGGACTGTAATTTCTGCTCTATTTCTCTATTATTTATGTTTTATGTATAGAAATAATTTTGCATTGGCCAAAACCAGACCCCCGTTTCACTTCTCGCGCTACACGTCTGTGTTTTCTGTTCTTGCTGCACTACCCGAACCTATACTGCGAGAATTTAATTTTTGCGTAAAAAATGGCCCCGGATCTGCTTCGTTCGTTATAAGTGCTGCCGAAAGGCGGTCGTTTTCTGGCGGCCCTGCCACGTAACGCGCTTGTCCTATCCCCTCACTCCCCTCACCCTGTTTCCTTCTCCTCTCTCTACTGATATTGCAGCTTGTTGAATTGGAGTGAACTCTTCCGATTCGCACTCCTCGTGGGCTATCAGTTAATGCATTTTGTTTTCATTGGTCCTAGTAATCTCCTGGAGACATCATTCGTTATTGTTTACTCTTACTTCGCCATTCCTACAACGTTATAACGCGTTTTTTATTCCACAAAAACTAACCCTACCTCAACTTCATATTACAAAAATGATGCTTCTGTTGTTACGTCCATATGTGTCCCTCCAAATATGCAAAATATTTTGCTTTTGCTGAACATTCACGACATGTACGAAACGTGCCACCAGTTTTAGTAGTTAGGAAAGGGCTTCCCTGTATACTCTTCTTAATTAAACGTGTCCCGGTCTTTTACCCGGCGGCTGAATCAAGTAACTTACAAAACCACATACAGACAAACCAAAATTTTTTCTATTAGGTAGCCTAGGAAGGACTGCCGTCCTGAAATATAACCGAGCGGAATTGCAATGACAATAGCTTCTGAGCACAGCTTTCTTACATTCCTCGTTTTCGTTTATCCAGGCTTTTCTGCTTTTCCTGATAAAGTTTATTCCCAAAAAGTGTTGGTGTAATATCTTAAACCAAACTTTCTGCGCAGCCGCGTGAACATAATGAAGTGTATCTTATCACCGCAGTATGCTTTTTTAAAGTTGGTGAGCTTCCCAACATTTTTTGGCGTTCTTTTTGATTTGGTGAAGCATTATAAGGGTATTGATTGTAAATCAACCCTCTTACATGCATTTTAACTTTTCTTTGCTGCTTTTAGGTATATCAAAATGGCGTTTGCAAGCTTCGGGATAATCACAACTGCGGTCCTTGCGTTGGGTAAGTTCGCAATCACCGGTTTCAGTGCAAATTTTAAAAAACATTCATTAAATACTACTCGGCAGGTCTCCTGGTGCTCCTTCAAAGAAATTATATGTGATGGCAGTGTATCCCCCAGAGTCATTCCTGTCACTAAATAGATACTGAAGTCAAAATACAAGTTGCTCTAGATTGATAGATTAGCTCACCCAGAAAACGAACATACTACCTTTTACGCGTAGCGTAGCTTTTTTGGGAAAATAACATCGAAAAGACCGAAAACGTGAAGGCAGGTGCCGCAGTCACTGTCTGTACCGCGCAACTTGCGCCAGAAATGGTTAAAACTACTAGCGTGCGCAACCTCTTTCCTGGCTGCCGCAGGAGGACGCTACTCGTTGATACTAGGGGCGGGGGGTTCCACTTTTCGATGCTGTCTATGCGAAGAAAAGAAGATTCGAATGCTGGTGAAGGAAAAAACAGAGAAGGGCATATTGCCTAGGACAGCTACCACTTGTAACGGGTAAATAAAAGAGTATACTAAGTTGTTTGTGCCTGCCCTAAGCAGCACTAGTAATAAACCAAAAGTATAAATCGTAGTTATATTAGTTCTTTTTGGTAAGATAACACGTCATCACCCCGCTACAAAGGGGCAACCAATATCAATCATCATCATAGAGGAAGCGTGTGAGCTACGCAAGAGCGGTTAGTCCCACGCCAACAGTCGCGGGGCCTCAAAAGGATTTGATGCTTTGCTTCAACAAAGTGTCGATACTGATTACGTGCCCGATGTTACGAAGTTCTCGATTTAACGAAACATTTTGTGGTTCCTGGTCACTTTGTTATATCGTATTTTAACTGTATTGTTCGGTAGTACTATAAATTCTCTACCGCGTGTTAACCACGTCTTATACCCGTGCCAAACGTACACGAAAGATGGTATTAAGTGTTTAAGGCCTTAAATACCGAATGGTATTATTTGGGCGGGCCGTACTACACACGAAAACGCTAAGGCATTAATTGTGTTAGGCATGAAGGGGATAATGACCAAAAAGAAAAATGCACTCATATTTTAGAAGTTTTTAAAGGGACACTGAAGTGAATTTGTCAAACTCCCGTTTTTGCTTGCACTGCGTAGACTGGCTCAAATTAGCACACTTTTCATCGTTTATCCGGTTGACAAATCCGTAATTATTTTACAAAGCGCGAAAGAAGAAAAACTACCATGCGCGGTTTGCGGCGGCCGCACCAAGTAAGGCTGTGACGTTGGGAGGAGGGGCGCCGTGATTGGACGATGCCCAAGGTTAGCAATCAAACAAGTTTCGGTTTCGGTTTCGGTTCTGTAAAACATAACCAATGGCGTTGCTGGATGGGCATTCTCAATATCTGAGTAATCATCGTACCGCGCTTCTGCCATGTTGTCGGCTGTAAAATGCACAAGATAAACCTCCCAGGACGGCTTGTAGTCGTAGCATTCACTAGCCGAGACCTACGCAGTGCATGAACGCCCTCCGCGTACCCGCAGACGCCGAAATGTCATGCGCTTTTCCCCCATATTTGGAGCTTTCCTCCCTCATGCCTGTATCGTAAAAAGCGTGTTCGTACCAGGCCAAGGGTCTGTTCATTCTGGCCTGTGCCCACTGCCTGCAAGCAGTCGGTGCTTATGGCAACAGCACACCAACAAGAACTCGCTAGCGCGCCAGTGCCAGCCTGCGCGCGTTTTGTGAACTAGTTCGTGGAGCCATGAACGTTGCGGCCCAAAAAAAGGTGAACTCAATATTGAAAACATCGGCGGAAAACGAAAAAGTTAACTTACAGAAAAAAAAAAGCACGTACCCGCGGGGATTCGAACTCCTGACTTGCAAAACACACGCGGTGGCTTATCTAGCGCCCCAAACAACTCGGCCACGGAGCAGGCTCCGCTGGCCATGGTAATATAGGGTATATATTGTACAACCGGATTACACTTTTATTTAGTTTTGGCATTTCAAGCAGCGTAGGTGACTATTTGTTGTACTACGCTCGTGCAGTAAGCGTCGCCCGAGTTTCCACAGTAGCTCACGTCTAGCAATTGCAATTCGTAGACGTAAAAGCGTTCGCAGATGCGTAGTCGTGCTGCTGACCGCTGTGTACTCTTGCTCCGTGCCGCTGTGCTTGTTCGCCCAGCGCAAAAAAGTGCTCTCCGCGCCCTAGTTTTACGCTGTACGGTAAAAATATCAGTTGATTTTATTTTCTTATTACCTATATTGACTTCGCTGACTCTTCTCCCGCCTTCAAGAGGCCTTATATTTTCCTACTGGCGTACCAGTCAGCGAAGCGTCGCATGTGGGCTTGTGCAGCGCTTGTGTGAAGCGACCTTGACGTGGAGCTAGATACAGTGTACAAACAAACCAAGTAAAGAAAGGCACATTCTTCCATTCACAAACGTGTCCTGGCTTCGTTTCAACTAAGCGAACGAATTGCGACGACCCGTCGACGGCCGGCAGACGAAACGCTGGGCCGACTGACTCTGTCTGAAGGCCGGGGAGCCGTGCAGTAGCGCAGCCAGCCAATTGCCAGCTCATCCCCTCCTGACGTCACACGAAAACGCCACAGAAAATGGGCGAGCGTAAAGAGAGGAGGACAGCATTTTCGAATTAGTTTTTCTACTAAATAAAATCGCGTAAACGCGCCTAGAGTGGTCGAAACATGGCCTGGGGACTCCGGACTACAATTTGCGCTAGTAATCCCGCAATGTTTACATATCACTTCAGTGTCCCTTTAACGTAGAGAAAACTATCTTACAAGGCTTTAAAATGTTTTTTGTGAAAGAAAATGTTATGAGAAAGAGTGTTTTTTAAAAAATGGTGTCAGCCGTTTCAACAGTGGCTTTAGCAGCTGCGGTAGCCTACTCGCGGTAGCCAAATCCGAAAAATTCAAAACAACGAGTGATACGATGTTTTGCTTTTTGCCGCTGTTTTAATGAACTTCGTCTTCTTGAGAACTTCGTCACCAAGTGTGCACACAAAATCGTCCTTTTTCGAAGTTCAGCTACGTTTCCGCGTCAAGTCTCTGGTTCTGAGAGTTGAGTGTTTTATTTGGGGCTCGTCGCGTTCGAGAGTAGGCGGATTTAAGGCGTTCGTCAAGGTGAATAGGTTTTGCGGAGCTCCTTAAGCCAAAAATGACATCAAACCGAACGGCATTAGACCTTTGCGTGTTGCAGCGAATAATTGGCAGAATTATTGGCATTAGAATTTAACGCATTAGGCATTTAATGTGACTTTTAATGTACGTGTGGCACTGGTATTGGTGTGTATGATTACCAAAAATGGCTTAAATCAAAGTGTCCTAATTTCAAGTTTATTATGATTTCACAGGTGACTGTATTGTGCGCAATGTGCATTAGGTTTGTTAAGCCGGTCGTTTAATACAAACTGTTACATCGAGAGTAAAGGGCCTCTTTAGGGCCTCGGAACCGGTGGCAATACTATTATACAAGTTTTTTTGCGAGTGTTTGCGGTCATTTAGAAGAGTGCTCATAGGTTTCACTTGACCGGAGTAAATATTCACCCCTAGAGAGTGTGACCTCGTCAGCCAGGCAATACATATACGTTGTGAAACATGCCTTTGTAGGTACCCCTAGCATTCTTTTGCACTCTGTGCCTTTATTTGCCATAACGAGAATAATATGGTAGCAGGGGAAAGACGTTTATTTCAAAGATATCTGCGGATTTCAGTAATGATATCGAAGAACACTCCTTTGCTCGGCTAATCCGAACATGCAGGAACTCGTGCTGCTCACTCATGAAAACATTTTGATAATATTAGTTAGACGGGGCTGTGTATCTAGAACGTATCGTTATCTTTTGTAATTAAAACACCATGGGATCCCTAGAATCCCACAATATACAAACGAAAATGAGGGGCTGAAAATTCATCGGACATTTTTTCTGATTGTCAGCCGGGTTTTAGCACGCATTTGTGGTTGAAGACGCTGCTGACTATGAAATGGCGGCACCACTCATACACAGCAAGGCAGTCATATAGCTGCATATACGAGTGTTACAGTGACCTTTCTCGTAGTGGAGTGGCCATCTATGAATAATATTGCACGAATAAAAAGAAATGATAATAGGTTGCCATGAAATTTTTCTTTGCCCTCAGATCCAGCAGTGTGTACAGCAATGTACGGCAACAAGTGAGAGCTCGGAAATCTACTTGCTGCACTAGCAGGAACTCAGTGTTTGTTTAAGGATGGCTCAAAACATCCCCCAAATTTGAAGTCCGTCGCATCACCTGATATAAGCGCTGTTCAAATAAATGGTTTTGGGGGAAACGTTTTCTCATGCTATATATAGTCGAACAGGAATATACCGAACTCCAAGGGAATCACGAAATAGTTCTATATATCGATAATTCGAAATATATAATATGCCTGTCTGAAGATTAGGTGATAACTCTGCACACCACTGATTTCTTTCCAAGATTGTGACAAGCAGTAGCCTACCTATTTGTGCCTCGCAGCACGGGTAATTCGAGTCACACGCGATGACCACCGCACTTTCTTTACCATGAAAAGGGTCGGTGAGACTCGCTTGCTTCTTCTTCTACGTCATAAAGTTCCCTACACTCTCTTGAAGCGCCCGAACAACGTCTTAATGAGGAAATCCGGCGTTGTGCACTGTTCAACAATAGTGGCGAATCTGAAAAATGACGCACGTTGGGCTGCAGTAGGTGGTTGGAACGTTGCTAGGGCCTCTAGTAGGGTCCGCTTCTTCGGAGTCGGTGAAGTCCGCCATAGCCCGAACATCGTCGTCGGCACTCGACAACTTGTGTGGTTGTGCCGTTCGGAATTGCACATGAGAACGGTAAGAGCCCTCTGAATTCAATCTTGAGGCACTCAGTGCCGTCTTCTTCGGTATCCGAACACGTCTCATCTCGAGCCGCGCATCAACGCCACTTGCCACACGACATGCTCCGGGTTGGGCCGCACCATGGCACTGCTGACTTCGCCTTTAAGTCAAATTTGATGCGCCGCACCGCGCTCAAAAATTGTGAGAGAAATTTGGAATACCTCTGCAGCCGACATCTTCTCACCGGCCTGTACCCATCAAAAAATGCGTGCTTTCGTGGCTAAATCCCAATTCTTCCGTTTTTTGGGACCATCGCTCCTAAACGCGTTCCGCGGACTACGCCGCATCGGTCCCGCACCACGCCGCATCAGTTCTCCTGTGCACGCCCCCACTGGTAACCGCTCAAGAACGCAGAAAAAATGCCAGAAACCAAGCACTTCCAGTGGGTTTCCCCTCTTTCTCTACTGCCTTTTGCACTCAATCTCTCCCCGTGTTCTATCTGGCATTTGGTGGCCCCCTATGCTAGTGTGGTAGCAGCAGGTGTTCCAAGGCCATCGAAGCGACGTGACGCCGCTTCCCCGTCAGTGAGCGCGGGAGAGCCCGCGATAACTGATCATCATCGCATCTACAGGCCAGAAGCCCCGTAATTGCAGGAGCACTTGCAGCACAGTGTTCGATATATGAAATGTTCCCACGATTGGGAGTTTGATTGCCAAGATTATGTTTAGACTTTTCGATATAGACAATAATTCGATGTATCCGTGTTCTTTATGTTGTCAAACCGAGATTCAACGAACCTCTGTGTAGAGAATTCCTTGATTTAGCGAAGTTTTTCAATTCCCCATTGGCAGTCCCTTTGAAGTGCATCTGTTTGGACCTCTATGTAACGAAGGCGTTGCGACCTTGGAAGGTCTTGGTGTAACGAACTTGCTACGCTGACAAGAAATTTTTTTTTGCACTACTTGCGGAAAATTGGCTGGAGAAACGCACTATTTTAGCAAACGTAACCCGCACCGCAAACTACCGTGCGTTTCCACATGTAAGTGTTGTGTCGGCTAGGTGCTATGCCTCCCTGTCGGCATGTAGTCGCGCGTCTTCACAGTTATCTCCGGTGCTGTTTCGCTGCTGATGAGTTCTGCTGTCAGGAAATTTAAAAAAATTGTCTTTTTTTCAAGACAAGCTCACAATTTTAATGCCGTCTCCGCCAACGAAAAAGCGATATGTCGCCACCCGGTACACTAACCCAGCCAGCACCCTCTCAACAATTTTCAATGCAGAAAGAGCTTCAAGCCCGCGAAAAGTCGCCTTTTCAGCATAAGTGTGGTCCTTGAAACGCATCCAAAAGTGTGAAACTTGAAACAAGCCGAAACATGTGTTGTGAAATAAATCCTTGAATTGTTAAATGACCGTCAATGATGTCTAGAATTTTGGTTTCATTCGGGCGAGCAATATTTCGTAACATGCATTTAACGAAAAATTGCGAACTTTTGCCAACTTCGTTATATTGAGGTCGTATTGTCGACTGTATCACCCCGTTATTATCGTTTGCACCGAATGTGAATACGGGGTAGCTGGTTTAACCTTAGGGAAGTGTAAATGTTCTAGGTATTTTTTTACGTTATGGTTGCAATCCAACGCTGGCTCTGCAATGATTTCGCGTTATTGCGGTAGACGATTGAACTATAGCATCCCCTCGCCCAATTCGTTGCAGAAGTTTGTATTTATATGCCCGTCACCCTTGGTTACCATGCTAATAACCTTAAAGTGTCCCATCATCGTTTAGCACCTAGGTCTTCCCTGTTTATTGCTTATTGCTTAGTAATCATATTTCTTGATTGCAATATTTTCCCCCTTATTAGCAGCCCAAAACCTTACCTGCCCCTGTGCAGGACCTTAAAAAACCAGCAGGTCTTTCTGACCATGCCTAGCACCAAATATCTGTTATTTTCCCTTCCACTCTCCTCCAACGTCAAAGAGCTGTAGTGTTTAACGTCGAGAGGTTAAACCCCGATCGGCGGCCTCTAGGTTTCAGTCTCTAATAGATCCTCCGCTGTATTGCTGACATCCTCCGCCCTTGACAGCTTCAGTACAGCTTCTGAAGGCCTAGTGGCCAACAGTTCAGTATTGTGTTCATGCAAACGCTGGCTTTTGTATTTAATAGGTCGTTGCAATTTTGTAAGTGCATGTACAATTTATTCGAATAAAACTGGATGCCTATAATTTTCCCCACGTCGTGAAGTTTCGGGTAACTAGAAAAATGATAAATATAATTGCCCACAAATGTTTGTCAGTGGTGTAATAAAAATCTCTCTTAATATGAAATTTAACATTCTGTTGCATTAAGGTCATCAGCTTTACCAGGTATATACGGAGCGCCGTAGTTTAGGGATCTCAAATAACTTCTACCACATGAGAATGAATAACTGGCACCGAAGTCTCGACACATGGGCGTTTCTGTTTTTGGCCGTCATTAAGAAATGGCACGGAGGATAGAATTGAACAAAAATCCCTGTGTTTCGTAACAGAACGCCTTAACCACCGAACCACTGGAGTGAGCTGCGCTAGTAAAAAAAAACCAATGAAGAAATTTACACTTTTAAAGAGAGACTCCTGATAGAAAACTGGTGCTGAACGACTTGTGATAAAAAATATCAGACTACGTTGTGACTTTGGGGTTTCGTTGTAAGAGGACTAACATTCGTTCTTTCCGTAGAATGTCTCACGTTGTTTCTAATGGCAATCTGTTCACAGGTACAATAAGACGTGTTAAGGTTTGCTTCATGAATATTGTAGACAATAAAGAGTGCGTTCTGCTGCCAAGGCCCACAATTAAAAATTAGTTTCAATGCAGGTTTCGGAACACCCCTGCTCCAAGGCACCGTAGAAGAGTATGATCCATCGTGTCTCTGCACACCACCAACCCCTGATAAAAATAACTATGTAAGTACAAAGCGATGCAAGTAAAAATATTGTGAATGCGCAAGCATGAAGGAGAAACTAGAGGAAACGTTTTAAGTAATCTGTATCTCCGGTCACTTTTCTTGCCGATATATTCTGAGGCGCAGGCTTACACTATTTGCTCACTCGCACCAGGCTTGATCTGAGCAGTATAAATGCAAATACACGAGATGATTTCAGGACAAAATGTCAGGGCCAACAAAATATGGAAAGCGAATGGTCTCGGTTCAAACAGGAAAAATGACGTAAAGCTTTTGATAAAAAGAGGGACTTGATAAATGGAGGTCTGAATGAAAATCAAAGCAAGGACCTGCAGAACGCGGTAGGACGCTATCACATCTTCATTAATATGGCACTTAAAGTAGGCCATCGAATTGAAACGTTTTGCGGGTATTTATTGATACATCGTGAGAGATGTCATCGTCCAATAAAAAAGTAACAATTCGGCTACCAGCAGAGTCCGTTCCCGGTAAGTGCAATTTTTGGGGGAATACGAGTGCAGGGATGTATTAGGCTGATGTCAGTAGCACCGCCTTAGCAGAAAAATTAACAAAGACATTAAGAAAAACATGCGTTTTATCTGTGCTGCCTGAGGAGTTGGAGCTGGAGCGGTTCAAAGGTGGGAGAATGTGCCGGTCTTACGTTAATCCTTACGTTGTGGTTTGCGCTTTAACCTCGTCAAACGTTATCCGGAGCATGGTGTACATAAGTTTAAAGTGGCTGGTTATTTCATACGGCTACGTTTTTATGACAGCGTAGCGCTAATTGCAGATGTACGGCTCAATAGGGGAAGGCAAAGACTCATAGTAGAGCAGAGGAAAACACGTTTTACACAAAAATCATGATGGTGGTTAAAAAGCCATGTTGCGGTTATAGAAACTAGTGCCTTTTCATTCACTCATCCTAGCAGGGCTTAGGTGTGCGTGTGATATTTTTCTGTAAATATATTACAGGCAACCAAAACGCCATCTTTTTAGATGAGAAGGTGGAAGTGTGTAATTTAAGATTTTACATCCTATGAGCATGCCTGGCAAATTCAATAGGCAGCAGTTACTCTTCTTTTTATTGCTTCGTTGAACATAAGTTGGCCGCTGGCTACCAGAATAAGCCCATAACAACATTTGTGCGCGAGATTGCTGACAACGGTCTTTGTTCAAGATATTTTCATTACTTAATAAGGGGCTGATGTGGATATCAGTGAAACCCCAGATATTTCAGAAATCCTGCATAATTCGGTGCACAACGGAAGCTAATATCAAATGATTGCTAGAAATATCAGTTTTTTCTTTGTTTTGCTAGGCTATTCAGAGGTTCTCCATCATATTCTACCCAACCGTGTAGCCAGTTGCAAGAATTGCGCTTCTTACTAGGCTTAAAAAGGGGTTTCTTGCCAGCTAAACACGCATGAAAATAACAGCAGTAATTGCGTGACGGTGCTCGTCTGTTTATAGAAAACCTGGGCCACTAGGCCCAGTTCCACCACGAATTTGTGTGAACCTGATATACCGAATACAATGTGAAAGTTGATTTATCCTTTGCGGTAAGTTGATATAGAAGACTCCTCCTACTAGAAAAACAGAACGCTGCAAATGCACTTATTTCCCGGCCCATTTGAATTTTATGCATTAGTTTTATGTATATGATTTTAGGAATGTGATTGTCTACATGTAATTTCATGGTTAGTTGACTTTATTGTTACTTGTTTTCTTTCCATGCTTTCCAACAACGTAAAAATTTTGCGATTTTAGCAGCACAAGCAGGCCCACTGAAAAACAGCCTAATGTGTTCTTATATTAAATTGATTAAACAGAGGTAGATGTGAACATGTAACCGCAGTGCCCTTAATTATTGTCATCTAAGTCACATATTTTTTAATACTCCTGCCTTGCGACATCCTCATATAACGAGGCAGAAAAATTACGGTATGAAAACAGGGAAGACAAAAGAGACAAATACCGAGTCACCCCACTATCTTTCGTTTTAAGTGTTTGATATCATCCGTTGTTGCCCGATACCCCTTGGTTTGAAACCCATCCAACTTGTGTTTCCTTGCCATAATGTCGACGAAATAGTTCATCCAATACCGAGGTACAGCACGATTGCTTGGTATTCACAGTGCGCCCAAAGCCTCCTGGCTAGTCAGGTTAAGTCACCAAAATTGTAACTGGATGACAGCAAACTTATAGTACATTATAAAATGGTCTTCAAAGTCCCGTTTCTTTAGCTGTATTTTTCCGTGATTGCTTTCAAGTAATATAGACTTTTCGCACCCCTGCTGATCATAATTACTCTATACTTTTCGAAGACCCTGTGTTAGTTCACTACAGTAGGCAGCATCTGTTGCGTCTTTCGCTGGCCCGTGGAGTACCGACGCGAGCGAATACGTCAACGGGAAAGCAATAGGTTTCTTGGTCTTATTTCTTTCCTATGTCGGGCTTGCACAGCCGGTTAAATATGGGCTTACAATGTGATACTGCTGCTGCAGTTTGAAGCTTCGGATATTTCGCGAAATTGTTAAGAGAGGATCGTGTCACTAGAGGCTACAATAAACGCTCAGGAAATACCTTTGTATAAAATACCTAAAATTTAACGTAATGGGAACATGGAATGGAAGGAATAAAACCGCTAGCCATAATTCCATATGAACGCGCTGTGCTCTATTAATGAAAATTTACTATGGGCTGCCTACCACTTTGGGTGATTGTCACCTTATGCAAGTTGCTTTGACCTAAACTGAAGCAGTTTAAATCAGAGGGGGCGGGCTTGAGACAGAAAAACTCAGTGATTCCTTTTCTTTACATTAGACTGAGCCTGTTTCGAGCTGCACTTGTGCGCTGCTGGATGGAAGAACTGGCAAGCACCTGAATGGCACCGCATGCAGGGTATGCCGTTTTTGATTTCTTGGGCAATGATTTTACAATCTGCCTTATTCTGATGTGGCTTTTCGACTACCTTGTTTGTACCATCAGAAATAACTTCTAGGATTTCTTTCCGAGCGTAAACATTATGAGTTTAGAGGCCGGCCCCAATACACAAAAGCGCTATATTGAATACTGACACATCCCGTTTTGAAAATAGGTTCGCCCCAACTCACTACTCCCATTTTGAATTATCCCCTATGGCAAATAAAGTTTTGTGTCTCTCTCTCGTGGCTCATTAAACATGCATGTACGTTATTCACCACTGGAGGTGTTTCAATCAAAGGAAACACTCGGTGTCTATATAACAAAGTCTTACGAAGGCGGGATGGTCGTTAAATCGTTAAAAAAACGTGGATTTCTGAAGGCTCGGATAGGTAAAGTTAGATGCAAGGGTGCCACTTCAACAAGAATTTCGTGCTAAGGCATTGCTCTAGCACAGGCGCTAACCATCATATTTTTAAACGGGCCTCGAGAACCTCGCGCATGCGTCCACGTTGGAACAAAACATGAACCTTACTGCTACATTTTCTGCAAGGCGTGATCCCAAGACGTCAAACAAACGCTTTCTTTCCGAAAGATGAGCCGCACAAAGCCAGCGAATTGTGCAACGAAGGGATAGGAGACTTTGAAAGATACCTTTACTCAAAACAAACAAATTGCCTTTCATGCTGGAACCACCACGAAAAATGCCATCATTAGCATTGATAGCGCGAGAACCTCCCCAAAGTCAGAAAACAAGCGCGTCAAACACTGCAAAAATGAGCACTGCTACCTTCGCTGCGAAGCAACACATAATGGCCAACGTCTTTTCCCGCCTTTCTTGCGTCGGACGCGACTGTTACTTTTCCGACCGGCCGAGCGAAAACTCTGAATTATCGCGTTAAATATCAGCACCACAGCGAAGTGGCATGCAACTGGGAGATCTAAAGAGGCAACATATTCAAGCACGAAACATTTCTCGCCTCCGTTTTAAAACACGCAGTATGGGTTGAATTCTGCACACCCATTTGCTTCAACGAAACACAACCGTACTGTTCATATAAATGCGAAAGCACTGTAATCCATGGCGCATCTCATCAAAACCTCAAAAGAGAAGACACTACATGGGTTTTGTACTCACCTGACCAAATGAATCGAAGGTCAGTACGAGTCATCAGACAGGGCGTTTTGTCTCGTGACCAGACCGCGCCCTGATTCGCCGCTCACATAGCGCTCGTGGCAAATGCGTTGTCCGTTACAGGACTCTTTTTCTTTCGTGCCTTTAAAGCGACCTGCTCATGCGCTGTAGCCTACCCGCTCGCCCACGACCTGTCACTGACGCCACTGCTTCCCCTCGCAACAGAACGCCGTTTGAAACTAGGTGTTTTCGGCCAATTGTCGGGGACTTAATAAATCGGTACAGTTCCCTACGTCGAGAAACGATTAAAACCATGCCCAGATGCAACATCAAGTTAAAAGTGCGCCCTTCAGACGAATTACGAGACGAAAATAAATCGGTCCGTCCGAAAGTGTATCTTGGTCGAAAATCTGTTTCGGCCAGTGTACCACCCTAATCGACGGTTTAAAGACATTTTTTGCCAGCTGGGTTGTAGCGCAAATGCCAAGAAAACATTGTCAATTCCCAGAGTAATCAAATGAAAAGACGGCATTTCAATTAGTGACAGAAACAACCCACGGCCATAGTATGTTTGAGTACATTGTCATGAGCTACAGCTCCAGAACAGACGGAAACGTAGACGTTTTATATTGAAATATTTCTGTTAGTGTGTCTATTCCCTCTTGAACTCAAAGTTTTGTAACAATTCAAATGCGCTTCAAGTGTTCTCATACGTTCGCAAATGAATATTGTTTCTTCTCTAACAGTGCGGAGTATTCAGAATAGAGCGATATTAAACTCCGAATTTGGTATAAAAGTGAGTTTTCGCGAAAGAAACAGGGATAAAGTCAACATTTATGTTAAACAATCACAACCATGAAACACTTTCAATGTTGAGAAAAGTCCTAGCAACTAATCAAAAATTAAATAAGAAATTTTGGTTGTCGTTCTTTCCAGAAACTCGATTCCGGATACGACGGAGAACTGTACTTAAAACCAGGAAAGTGCCAAGACGGAGAGTGCATCTTAAATTATATTCCTTTTGGGTGTTCCGGAACGCAAAAGTCAAATCCGGAGGTAGGTGCCTACTTATAATCGCCTTTTTACGTGTTTGTTTTCAATGTCCAGAGAAATATAGTTGTTAACTGCTGGCACCAACAATACGGGTTGCTAGTACATAAAAGCGCACCATTACATCCGTCGATGCAGAAATACGGCGAAGTAAATTTTGGATTTCTACTGTACCCCGAAGAACATGCGGACTCAGTATGTCGGTGATTTCACGGGACTCTCGTGTGTATTTACCACATGGTGAGATACTGTTTTGCTGGAGCATAGGCACGACGCTTTAGCGTGGGGCTCCACCTCCCGGTAACCTAACTTTAGGATTTTCATTTGGAACATCAAAGAATATTTCAAAGCTACGCTATTTACGCAATAAGTGCAGCGCTGGAAAGTTCATTGGGCACTCTACAGCACTTTCCACCACAAAACTTATACTGTTCTATAAAATAATCAATAAATCTGATGTTACGCTCAACTAACCAAAAAATGCAAATGTTAGCAGATGCTTCAGACACCTGCAAACAGCTATAAATAATTATTTGATAAAAAAGTAACTATCCGTGAGTTTTTTTACAAAATAACCACACCGCATAACGTAGGTAGTCCTACACTACATCTATCGCCAGGTTCTCGGGTTTTAGCGCCTCGCGCTCCAAACTGCAGTGACGCATCTCGACCACTGGACTTGCGGTTTGCGGATCCAATATACACGGTGATCAATGTTAAGTCACAGGTGTTATAAAAATTAGGCGCTTATATTTACGTGGATACCACCTCCACACTGAGGTTATGCACCCAGGGGGACACAGAATTAGGTTGTAGTTATTGATGTCGGTGGCTTAGTAAACTAAAATTGAATAATTACCATTTTAGTGGCTGCAGTAAGCAGGCATCTTTGTATTGAAAAGTTAAACGCATTCGTGTTTCTAGGCAGATTCATTTGGCAGAATTATTCGAGCACATCCGTGTTCCGAGATATTGAACAGCGAAGTTTAATTGCCGTTCGCATGACTACGCATGCAAGACAGCGAGGACCGGCGTAAAAATCCTCACTTCTGTGACGTGCATGCTGTGTACGGTATTTAGTTTAACAACATGGTTGAGGCATAGGCAAAAGTGATAGCAGGCACCCTTTCAGTCTTGGCTGCCGTTATCGCAATCTGCAGTATTCAGAATCGCTATCGAAACAAACAACTGAAGGGAGGAGCTATGGGCCGGTCTTCACTGCCTAGCATGCGTAATCATGCCAATGACAATTAAACTTACCAGTTCGATATCTCGGAGTACGGGTGGGCTAGACGAATTCCACCAATGAAACTGCTTTGAAACACAATTGCGTCAAACTTTTCAATGCAAAGATGCCTGCATACTGCCGACACTAAAAAGCTAATTATTCAATTTAAGTTCATTTAGCCACCGACATCATTAACAACCACCTACTTATGTGTCACCCTGAACGCGCAACCTCACTGTAGAGGTGGTCTTAACGTAAATTTAAGTACGTAAGTTTAAAAAAAACCTGTAGACTTAATTTCGGTCCCCCTGTGTATATTGGCACCCGGTCAATATATAGCCTCCAAATGGGGGTATATATCGGAAACCCGAGCCCCGATGAAACAAGTATAGTTACAGTGCACGTTACTGTACCGTATATAAAATGGGAACGTCTGGATTGTACCAGGCATACCAGCCAGCCATAAATCCGCCAGGTTAGTGAGAGCATAGCTTCAGCTATGTTGGGCTATAGCCGACCTGCGCAGTTTTTTTTTCTCTTTTGTTACGGTGACAAGCTCGGTTTTCAGAAAACAAGCCGCAACCAACCTAACCAACGAATGCCGTGAAAAGAAATTGTTGGTTATCTCATGCACTTGAAATACCGGAGGTAAAATAATTAACACAGTATCAGCGGGCCTTCGGCATTACATTTTACAAGCAAACAAATCCGAAGACAAAAAAGCAATATTCTTGATGCACCCCTTTAACTACCCATAGGCCCCTGTGGTAAGGACATATCAATGGAAATTAAGAAGAAATGGACGTGGGCAGGGCATGTAATGCGAAGGCAAGATAACCGTTGGTCATTAAGCGTAAACGAGTGGATCCCTAGAGAAGGCAAGCATGGCAGGGGGAAGAAAGTTAGGTAAGCAGAGGAGATCAAGTTTGCGACGATAAATTGGTCGCAGTTAGCACAGGACCGGGATAATTGGAGATTAATAGGAGAGGCTTTTGCCCTGCAGTGGACGTAAGTAGGCTGGTGATGATTACGATGATGATGACGATGATGAAGACGATGATGATGACGCTCATGCGTCTACCCTCCTCAGCTGGCGCGAAAGGCATCTGAAGCGCACATCAGCAAGCCCCACAAACACGTAGGAATCGACGTAACGCGAAGTTTTGAAATCACGCCCTTCATCTTCCTTGAAAGCTTGCGTTATTTTACTTGTTGCACGTGACACTAGAACTTAACCGCCGCCACGCGATGTAGTTCCCTTTGTTGTTTCCAGGCGTTATGCGCGCAACGTTTGCCTAATTTCGTTGCCAGCACGCGTCCTTGTGTTACTCTGCGGCTTAGAACCAGCAAGAATTCCCTGTCCGAGCCACTTTTCGCATCGCATCAAAGAGGCTGCCGTTCTGTACAAAGCTTATTTCGCGCCCGGGTGCTTAACGGCGGAGTGGTTTAGGGGCTTGCAATGTCCGGAAGTGAAGCCCGTCACGCCTCCGAACACGATTCCCGGCACACCAAGCGAATACTATAACCATCACTCAATGCGAAACTACCTCCCTGAGCAGACAGATGGCGCCACCTGCTCGACGAACGCCCATGCTAAATCTCGGCACGCGGCGTAGGTCCACCCCCTAAATATGCACCATTAAACTGCCAAACCTCCGTGGGTGAGCTTTGAGATGCTACATACCGCGGCGAGTGTCACTGTGAGCGTCCGCCACGTCTGCAGGAGGGGACCCCCAGCGTGCCCAAGTCACCAAATAAAACTACCGTAGTCAAACCAGTGTTTGTCCTACAGGAACCGTACCCCTTCTGTCGTACGCGCCGATCCGCAACCTTCTGACCGTTACCGTGGTCCCAGAAGTGCTCCCAACACAGTGGAACGGCCATACATTGCGTAATCTCGTCCAGTGCACGGGGCACACGGCGCACTACCACCCCACATATATGCAAAGATAAAAGATAGTCTACCAGGCCTCCGTGAGTGAGCGTCGAGTAAGTACATACCTCGGTGAATGGTGTTGTGGGTGACCCCCACCTCTCCGGCGGGTGGTCGCCAGCGGGATAAAGTCAGCTCTACTGTTTCAAGACATTTCATAGGCGTGGAACTAGTTTTAAGATTTTGACACTCTGTTGTTGCATGCTACTTCCGAATATGCGGCCAGCAAACTTTTGGCTACAGCTCCAAGCCAGTACTTGCCACTCTCCCTCGCTTTACAAAGCCGTTTCAATAATGAATTACCACTGGCCGCCCCCTCCACTATAGTATACGAACCAGCGTAAGTTAGTCATTGTTTTGATGATCGTGATGCCTCACCACTCTGCCTAGCCAGTTGCTGGGTCCGCATTTCTCTGGCTGGATGCGGAAGTGAGGAAACCTCAGCCCCGGGCGCCAAGGGAAGTTTTCGATTCGTTCATTTAACCATCAACGTTTTTTTTAGGTTTGATTTAGAGAGTAAAAGTGGACTAGGAGATTAAGCAACTATATGTAGAAGACCCTCCCAAAAGAATTAGAAGTATGAGGACAATGCAACCAGTGAATCAGTTTGTGCAGATTATATCCAACGGACCAATAACTCCAGCCTTGCTTTTCTCTGGTGTGTTTATTGTCAATGTGTCCTGGTTATGGCCGGCGACATCTAACGCGGAATTACCCAAAACATGGGTCCGGAGTATTCTACCTAAAAGAGTACTGCGTTATTGAAAAGGGTATTGTAATGGCGAAAATTTTGTAAATTTGTTATTGTACTTCGAGAGGCATTGGTGTCTGTCGCAACAAGTTTGGTTATGTCGGCGGTCCAAGCGTTTGACGAAATCACGAACCATCTGAGACGACATGCCAGAGATATTGTTCTGTATAGGAGGTTTGTGTGTATGGCGAAGTAGAACTGAAGAGGCTATCGACCTTTGTGAAAAATAAACTAGGTGCTACGTCGCACGTCAGGCAACAAACCTCAAGTTGTTCGCATTGGTCAGAACTTTAAATTTAGGATTTTCAGCAAAACTTCTAGCGCACTCGCCGACGAACCACCAAGCGTACAGTTTGTTTTGGTGTAAGCTAGGCTGCCCTCAGTGACTTACAAAAATTCGCTATCTCGTTTTATGACAACTCAGACAGCAGACTGGAACATATAAAAAAATCACTGATGGCCCCACTGCAGAGGTACCCGTTGTTCTCGATGCAAAAGTTGGAGGGTCTAAATTTCAGAATGATGGGTTAACTAGCTGAATAATTGATCGCTTGCTAGAGTAGCCTAACTGCACGGTGTTGTTGAGGTGAAAATTGGAGGTACCACGAAGCGTTGCCACGTTGCCGAGGTTCCGTGGAAGTACGCAGTAAAGCATTTGTTAAAGGTGGACGTTAGTTGCCAAGACCGCACACTCTTGAAATTTAAGCGGCCACATTTATTCAACATGATTGGATTCACCACCGCGTGATAGCAACTACGCTTTTGCTTCCGTACTGCATAACAGTGCAGCTATAGCAGGCTCCATACTCAGCGCGCCTGTCTCTAGGCTCCCAAACAGCGAAGCGAGTTCCGCTTGCAGGGAGCTCTCCCCCGATGCACTGAGTTGCTTTCAGGAAAAAAACGTTGTTTGAAGGACACACCGGTGCAATCCTCTTCACGCCCCCTTGGATGACTTGGGGAGGACCTTAACTCCCGTTGTGAGCGTATCGGCAATTTTGGTTGGCATGAGCGATGCGGCAAAATTTCCTGCAAATAGCAGTTGTGTAATGAAAATATTTATGCCCCTTGGCTATCCGTGAAAGTGCGGCGCTACCTACAAAGGCTTTTTGTGGCTTCCCAAAGGTTTATGCATTAGAGGTGGTGTTGCAGCTGTTTCTCTCTCCCTGTCTACTTATTCATTTTTTGTGTTTTGTGGATTCTACACCGCTCGTTTTTATGTACAAACCAGCCATCTCGAGTAGCGAATCAATCACTGGGGGAGGCTGACTGATTCCTTTCCTCTAAAGGGATCTCACTCTTTTTATCTCTCGCTTTTAATGCAGTCGGATGTTTTATGAGGTAAACTTTTTCTTTTTTGATAGAGATCGAAGGCCAGATAATTTAACAGTGTCAAGGAAATGAACATTACAAAAAAGAAGACCTTACTACTGCTTGTCTGAAGCTAAGCGATAACTTTTAAATGTTTCTTAAAGTCGCTGCGGTCAAAGAAACGGGATTGTTCACATTAGTTACTTTGAGGCAATCTGTAACCACAGGGATGCGTAGCAGCGGCAGCACATTGTGGCACGTTAGGTGATGGTGTAACACGCGCTGAAAAAAGTTGTATTTTGCAATTATATTACTACTGGAATTCCAAACATTGACTGGGCAGCCCTGTTATGCTCACTTAAACGTAGCAATAAAAAGTACTCAAGGATTCTAACGTTAAAAACTGTTCTAGTGTAAGAGAAAAGCCGAAGCTTTTGCTGATGTACTCCGCCATGCACAGTACTGCCTTCTAAGTGCAGAGCATTTAAGGTGCCCGGTATGTCTCCGTAGCTCGTGCGTGGCCACGGTATCTAGCCACCGCAGTAACGCGGCGTAACGTACCCAAACCGAGGCTTAAAAAAGATAATCGCTTTCCCTGGTCATGTTTGAACCTGGGTCTCTCGCGTAACGAAGCCGATTTTAATCCCATTGTGCCACACAGGTTCACGATAATAACATATAAAGTGATGGGAATGATCTTTTGCGCTGCACCGTTATCACGGAGGCTGCCGTTGATAATCCCTCAAATAAGTATACAATGATGTAAAATATGGAATAATTGTGAATTAACGCAATAGTTACCGCAAATATTTGAAAACCTAATCTAGTGTCTCCAGGTCTTTTGAGGGGCTACGCGGCCTGCCCTCTTTGATACTTTTGGCATCAACGCCAGGTTCATAATGAAACTCGTCAAGAGAAGGGGCTACAGCCCCTCTGGCAGATCACTACTCCGCACTGGACAGCTTCCACGTTGACAGGAACTGCTTTAATTTCTTGGTTGTAAAAGGAGCACAAAAAACATTTTGCGGCTAGGATTACCATTTCCAGCAAGAACAAACGAAGGCTTTTCAAACATCTTTTTGTACTTAACAGGGTCAACCGCAAATTGGCTGCACATACACATGTTATACGAACGACGGAGCGCCAATGTTTGGCTACTACGCCGTCAACTCTAACTGTACGGTAGGTATTTCTGCCCTTTCTTTACTGCAGTTGAATAATGTTAGTTTTGCTTTTTTGTTCATTTAGGATCATTCGATTACAAGTTCAGCAAGACAGACGGATTCAAATTTGTGGCTATAAACCTGTCTCTGAGGTGTACAGGATACTCAATAAGTAAAACCAAATTGTCACACGGCGTTACTTTGATATGTTCAGCGATAGTTTGTCGTTCTACACTGTTGTTGATTTTACCTGTAAGCCTAAAACCTCAGAAGCAATATACGCGCCTACACGCAAGTTCCTGAAGCGTTTATGCAAAATCACTTGTAACAGCGATGCGCAAAGTAAAATTCAAATTACAATATGCCTATTGCGTCGCCCTTGCAAGAAAATCTATCTGGCAGTAGCAGTGTGTTCAGACGTACTGAAAAAGAAAACCGCTGATGTGACTTCAGGTTTTTGCAACGTATCGAACCTTCCGTGGAACTCCCCTAAACCGGAAACAAAAATGACACGAAGAGAGTGCAAATTCGTACGACAAACCTCCCAAAATGGGCGGGGGTTGAAACTTGTTAGGGAATATACCATTTGACCTAAAGTTAAAACGACCTCCTAATTTTTTATTTGCAACCCTATACGCCCACGTTGGTGCAGAATATTCCGAATAAACAAACCTGTGTAGCTTCTTAAAAACTATTGTCAAGATTTGTCAGGAAGATTACTGTAAGGAAGAAACAAGAAGCTCGTTGGCAATATGTGTCAACCCGTAACCACAACTTGTTGAATACCAGAACATTAATAAGCTCACTCATAGAAATGCACTATGCATTCAGATGACGGCCGAGAACGGGCCTTCTTTTCACTTAACTATGTTGAAACCTATAATTTGCGCACTCACGGAAGCGCCTTTTGTATCTATAAAGCCTAGCACCGATGCCAATAAAGGAATCGCAGAATTTGCAGAATATCATGCATAGAAAAAGGCGGTCTTGTTAGGCTGTCATTCCTGCTTGTTATATCACTACCGTTGAAAAAACGAACAGTATGATGACGCCAACACGCCTAAACCATTTCATTCACGCCTTCGGGATTTGCGACGACACCTTTCAAGGTAGCAGATTGCAGAAAGTTTAACAAGTGGTACCATATTCTATTCATCGCCTAATTAAGGAGGAAGTCAGGGTACGTTACTCCTAGGATAAGTTCTTACACTCTTCTTACTATCAACAGCATCAAAAGTAGGCACAACTGATTGCTGCGTCATCTTTTCAACGACGTTCATAGATTTGCTGTGCTTACTGCCTTTGTAAATCATGCATTGACCTGTGTAGCGGTGTTATATGCCATCGTTTTCGTCGCAGATTTATTGCATCTGCGTTTCTAATTTTGTTCCAGTGTTTCATTTTTGAAGGCCTGGTTTCTTCTTAATCTCCTTTGAAGCCTTCATAAACTTTCATCCCTCGTTGCTACGAAAAGCAATTATTAACAGCTCTACGAAGTGCAGAGAGAGTTTACATATCCGTGCAGGTGAAAAAAGCAGGCGGCACCAAAAGTCATAGGCACCGTGACAATATAGGAAGAGAGAACCACTGAGCACTTTATGGTACGGAATTCCCGCACGTAATCAGCACAGTGTTACGCCGTCGTTATTGGCTAGATGGTACACTTCCTTTGCTATTGTGCCTGTTAGTAAACACAGAGAACTACACAATCATGGTCACGTGAGCTAGAAGAGGGCTATACCTGACGTAAAAATCTTATAATGAGTGTCCCAATAAAAACATTATCGTAGAACTTCGTGTACATTTTCCAGCATCACTCACAGGGCTAGACGTGGCCTGGTGTCTTCAAGATACCTTTTAATAATAATATCAATATTTTACATTTTTCTTTATTTCCCGTGGCCACAAAAGACACGCGTAACAGTGCCACAATTTTCGAATTTGCGCGGACCCTTCGGAACGTGGAATTGTCACATGGCAAAAAACTTTCGTTCTTGAATAATCTTCGCCATGGTTTTTACTCAGGCCACCTCACGGATTAGCAACAATTGTGTGCATTAAACCAGCTGAACTCATAGTGGCAGCCAGTTTTAGGATCTCTTCTTTCTGGTTTTTGATGAAGCAACAAGGCGAACTGGAACTTTGGCCAAAAAACTGTCATCTGGCGTCCTTATGGGGACTCTGCAACGCTGCAAATAAACACTTTCACTTTTTCCTTCGTCTCTTGAAGCAATACGAAAGCTACAGTTATCACCAGCCCAAAGCGGAACTGCGTGATTTCCTCGTCGCAGCCAGTGATATTCCGTACTTGGGAGAAAAATTCTCGTTTCTTCGTTCAATTGTTTTATTCCTTTAGCATTTTTTTGCTGAAATTTCCCTCCATTCTCTTTTTGCAGCTGACAGATATTTACGTGGATTCCTCTTGGCAGTTGGCCGCTAGCTAGCGCCACCTATGTCTAATTTACATAGCCTTCCGGACGCACACGTCGTTATGAGATTCGGAGTGTCAGCGTGAACTAAATTCCACTACATCTGCCTTTCAGCAGCATTTCAAAATGCATTTCACATTCTGCACAAAACAGCATGCTTACTTTGCATGCTGAAGCTCTAAGACGCCCGTATGAAAAAGAACAAGACATTTTGGACTGCTGGCGTCATCTCTTGTCGACAGCCCGCGGACAAAGGCCCCACCCAAAATACGGTTTGTATATTGCGCACGGAGACATGCGAACAGGCTTCAGCCCTACAGCCGCAGTCGCTTCACGCTTTACTAGCTTTTTATCATGCAGTATTCTTGCCTCTATGGTTCGTCCTGTTTTATGAACTAAATTGGAAGCGGTTCTGGATGCTTGTGGCTTCGGGTAACAGGACTGCGGATATTTGAACATAAATCTGACGAAGTGTTAAGGGAGAAAAAGAAAACAACGTAAAAAATGATGCTAGGTACAGTTAACTAACATTATTTTTCTGTTTTACACCACGACTCCTAAAATTCCCGGTATTTATTAAAGATTCCCTTTTTCCCTTTTGGCGAAAGTTACAGCGGGAAATTTTCCAAAAAAGGGAAACTTCTACGCACGGAACATCACTGGTCGCAGCAGATGCGCCTTCCATTTCTGCTTTGTTTGTTTGGCAGCTTTTTTAAATTGGCGACCACATGCTGCAACAGAAAGGAATCCGGCCAATGGCCGCTGCGTCGCCCTAATGACGTAAGCAGAGCGCTTGAAGACCGCCAAGATTAGGAAAGAGAAAAATTTCTGTCGGCAAATTTTTAAGTTATTTGATTGGCATAGAGCAGTAATTTTTTGCTGGGGTACTTTGTGGCAACCTATTCTAAGTAGCGAGTGTGTTTGGTAACTACGTTCTGAAAGCATTTAAAATATTTTAAAAGTCGAAGAAAGTGTTGCAGGGTCCTTTAAATGAAATTAACTCTTTTGTAGACGTGATAGCTTCTTCTGACGTAACTGAGGCGGCCCTGTTGGGGGCCCTGCGCGCTGGGGAAATGATTTTATTTTATCCGTTACTCCTATCTCCAGCACCACTGAGGAAGCTGAGAGCGATAAACCAGAAAAGGCCGTGGTTTAGTCTTGTGGAAGCCATATATATAACGACGCGTTCTATGGTGCCAGCTTGACCGAAAAAAAGAGAGTCCAGAAACGCCGTTGAAAACGCCACCTTCAGAAGGCGTTTCACAACGTTATCCTAAACTCGGCAGTAGCACGATGTAGCCTAGCTGGCCCGTATACCGCAGGGAGTCATTCGGAAATATTGTCATGGGTTCTTGCACCTTGGGAGAGGGAAGGACTTCAATGAAGTAACGGAGATTACCCAGGTGTTCAGTTATAGCCCCCTTCTCGTCCAGGGATACACACCACTGCACTGATTGGAAGCCAAGCTGGTACACAGCCTTGGAAAACCAAGACAAGGCTGAGAGCCTTGCGGACGCGTGCCCTGTTCCTTGGACGCTGGAGCTGCCTTAGCTACCGGCTTGTACTTTACTGTTAATACATTTTATTACGGACAGTGCCTTTACTGCCCCGTCACATCTTGTGGTGAGGTGCAAGTTCCGTACCTCTCCCTCTCGGCAGTCTTTGCACAACACGGAGCTTCGGCGAGGACGTCGCACCCATAGCGGGACGATGCAACCAACCCGTGAGCCTTCATCCACCAACACGATAGTCATTGTCTCCCCACCTCGCGACCCCGGCTTTTTCTCTGGCGCTGGTGATGTGGACATTGATCAACGGTTCAGCATGTAAGAGCGCGTCAGTAACCGCAACTGGTGGGATGACACTTTAATCTTGGCAAATCTACCCTTATATCTGAAAAAACCAGCTCCGTTTTGGCTGCAAACCAACGAAGCGCGGCCGACCAGCTGGGATAAATGCAAACAGGACCTGCGCGATTTGTTCAGTAACTCCGTGAGGCGCCAGCTTTCCGCAAAGAATGACCTCTCCTCCCGCGTCCAGTCATCCACCGAGGCTTACGTGGCTTACATCCTCGACGTTTTGGCGCTCTGCTCAAAAGTGAGACCCCAGCATGCCGGCATCCGAGAAAGCTGGGGACATCCTTAAGGGCATTGCGGACGATGCTTTTAATTTGCTGATTAGCAAAAAGAGCGAGAGAGAGAGAAAGAACGCCTTTAATGAAAGCTGAAGAGGTCAGCCCAACCAACGGTAGGGCTTGGTACTCCACATGGGGTGAATACAATGAGGTGACAGCGAAAAATAGAGAGAAAAAGAAAATAAAAGAAAGAAAGAGGAGTAAGAGGGGAAATGCCCACATATACAAAATGTTCATCCTCATAGGGTTCACAGAACCTCTTCTAGCCCTGTTTCCGCAAGAAAAGTAAGCAGTGCTTTTGTACCCAGCACTGCCTCCTCACGATTTCGACAGGGTCCAAGGAAGTGTGAGGGTTCTAGAGGACATCCGCTTCGTAGTCGCACAAGTGCTTTCGATGCTGTTACCCGCTGACTGGCATATCGCGAGAAGTGGCTTAAAGTGTGCCTGATGTTGTCTGTAGTAGAGCACACTGTACACAATGGCGACTCTACCCAGCCCAGCTTGAACAAGAATCTTCGGGTGTATGCAACATTAAGTCGCAGCCGGTGTAGCACGCCTTCAGTGCGCTTTGGCAGACCCCGTGAATACGAGTGCTCGACAGTTGAGTGCGTCTTGAAGGAATGCCACCAGTTTGAAGAAGCGAAGTGCCGATTCATAGTGCACTCATTCACCCGCCTCTCTCACACCGCAGCAACATCGTCGTGTGCGGACATGGCAACGCCACCCCGTCCACCACTGACACATGACTTGCCGGCTAATACCGACCCTCTGACGACGATAGTGCGCCGCCAAATAAAGACCATGGCTCCAGCTATCGCGCCTCTATACGGCCGTGCCCAAATTGCCCCGACTGTAGGACTTATCCAGGCAGTCGTGCGTGAAGAAGTTGTCAACCTGGGCATTCATTCTGTGTGTGCTTTGACGTTCTCACAGACGCCCGCAGTTGTTCCACTCCCTTTTCACTGAGCGGAATGCCCTGCCGTTACGAGGCCCCACCCCGTTACCGCCGCCGCAGCCCTACAGAAAGGCGCAGCGCTTGTGACCGTCCTATCTGCTTCAATTGTTCTTGCATTGGACATGTCTCGCTACTGCCGTTACCGCTCGTCGTTGCTGCCGCGGCCAAGGTTTCCTGATACATGCTACTCCAGTGACAGGACTAACCAATTCATGCCTGTTTCCCACAAAGCGACGTTTCCGGCAGTTCCCTAAGCACTCGTTTTGGCCGCTCCCGTCTCGTACACCCCAACCCCGCCCCCCTCCCCACCTGCTTCTGACGCAGCTACCTCTCCCGGAAGCTAGCTGATGTTGCTTCCCGGGGTGATGCTGCATTTCCTACCTGGCCCGAACATCCTCTATTCACTAGTACGAGGAAACACAATCCCTTGGAAGTTGATATTGCCGGCATTCGTGTGGACGCCCTAATAGACACCGGTGCGAACATTTCGGTCTTGAGCTCGCACCCTCGCCACCACCTGCACAAAGTATTGACGTCTGCTCCGTCGAACATGGTACGAGTCTCCGACGGCCGGACGCCCAACCGTAGCAGGCCTCTGCACAGCTCTAGTTGGCATTGCCGGACACAAAATTTCAGTCCTATTCACCGTCCTGGGCGCATGCGCTCGTGACATTTTTCTTGGTCTTGACATTCTTACTGATCGCACCGCCCTCATAGACGTCGCCTCCGGTATGCTTCGTCTTGACCTGCCGATCACGCATATTGCCGATACCAAACCTTATCACCATCTATGCTCGGCCGAACAGCTCCGATTACCCCAAAAGCCATGACCTACGTTCCTTTGCACCCGTGCCCACTCGTCCCTGATGGCGAGTACGTTGTTTCCCCTATTACTCATGTCCTCCTACGACACAACGTGGCGCTTTCTTATACAGTCGCGACTGTCGCACACAATAAAATAAGCTTGCCGCTCTTGAATATTGGTCCTCCCTACCAAGTGGTTCCACAGAGAATGTGACTGGCCACTGTTTGTCTCTCGATGGATGCCAGCTCTCGTCTGTGTCCGCTGAAGTTCCTCCAGGTGCCCCCGACGGTCCTAAAGATTATCCCCTGAGCTTCGATGACTTAACAAAGATGACGTCGGACCTTTCCGCTGTACAAGCTCGCCAACTGCAAGAGCTACTTGCGTCCGGTCGGGACATCTTTTATTTGGACTACCGTCCGTTAGGCCAGACTTCGGAGGTGACGCATCGAATCAACACCGGCGATGCGGTCTCTATACACCGGCGACCATATCTTGTGTCTCATACGGAGCGCGCAATCATCTAAAACGAGATAGACAAAATGCTGAGAAAGGACGTCATTGAACCTTCTTCATATCCATGGGAATCACCAGTCGTCTTGGTGCAAAAGAAAGATGGTTCGTGCCGCTTCTGCTTTGACTACCGACATTTCAATAAAATAACTAAGAAGGGTGTTTACCCGCTCCCCCGTATAGACGATGCCCTCGACTGCCTTCACGGTGCGTCCTATTTCTCGTCTATTTACTTTCAATCTGGCTATTGGCAGATTGCTGTTGACGCCATGGACCGCGAAAAGACCGCTTTCCTTACGCGGGACCGCTTCTACCAATGTAAAGTCATGCTGTTCGGTATGTGTAATGCACCTGCGACCTTGTAAAGGATGATCGACTCGCGTTTGCGTGGTTTGAAGTGGTCGACCTGCACCAGTTCTTGGATGACGTCATCGTGTTTGCCCCAACATTCGAGACACACCTCCAACGTCATTCGGACATTCTTGCGGTCTTCCGTCAGGACGGCCTCCAGCTCAACGCGTTCAAATGCCACTTCGTTGGCCAACAACTGAAGATCCTGGGACATGCAGTTGACGCTAAAGGTGTGCGACCTGACCCTGACAGTGTGCGCGCCCTCAAAGAGTTTCCTGCCCCTCGATCTGCGAAGGACGTTCACAGCTTTTTCGGCCTATGTTCTTACTTCGGCTGCTTCATCGAGAACTTCGCTGACATAGACCGCCCACTCACGGATCTCCTGAGGACGAATACCTCGTTCTCGTGGGGCTCCGCGCAAGCCTCGGCTTTTTTATCTGACATTGACCGTCTGACCCGCTGTCCGCTTTTGGCCCAATTTGATGATACGGCCCGGACAGAAGTTTGTATCGATGCAAGTAGGCATAGATTAGGAGCTGTATCGGTCCTATTCTATAACTGTCTACAATGTACTTCAAAAAATGCGTCCGCCGAGTGACCAGCTGTTTGTTTAAGTAGCAAAACAAAAATTAAAATGAACGCGCAGCTTCCGAGTGCGATTACTAAAACGTTTATTTGTCGAGTTCGTTACGCATTCGGACACAACTATAGTTAAGCGTCCCCCTCCCCCTCGCCATGTCCTATGAAATGACAGTGCACTTCGAATCTAGTTGGGCCTGGTGAGTGCTACCTGGCTTAAGTTTAGACGAACGTCTTTAGCATTTCCAAACCTGCACTGTTTTTTTTTTCATTCCCGTAAGATATATTCTGTTTCTTTCCGACTTGCACACGGCTTATTATTCCCTGGTTTCATTACCTTCCCTTTGTTCTTTCTATAATACGTGAGTGTGCACATATGTAACGACACAGTGCCTTGGACTATGCTAAAAATTTTCGCGTGGCTTATAATCCCTTAGAAGCAACAAGTGGTTGTCAGACATTGGGATAATCACATCCCTAAAACAGATTTTCTATGTCGTATATATTCGAAACGAAGCCGCATTCGTTGTCCGCGCTGCGAAACAGCACCAACCCTCACTGTGCCAGTATCACGTCTAAACGAGGATACAATTGAATTTACTTGCCCCTCGCGTCTTCAGGGGTGATTGTGGTGATACACCTGCTCCCGAGGCGGACGCCCATACGAGCGGCAGGAAGCGCGCAGAACCGCTTCCCTGGATAGCTTTTGTTAGCGTTCCAGCACTCTACGAAGTCGCAACTGTCTTTTGAAGCACCCTGAACGTACTATTTGCTCATAAACATGATCATAACAAGTTGCTTAGTGTGCGGAAAGGCAACAGGAAGTCAAAGAAAACAAAAACATTGGATGAGCCCCTATCAGTGAGCCAGTGCTTATCTTTAATGCGCCGAAGAGAAGCGGCGTCAGTTTGCGAAGCCATCCCGAAGCTTGAGGCGTATAGAAGACTAGGAAAAATATAGCCCCATCTTCCAGAAGGGAACGCTGAGTAGATGCGGGGCATCGCGGGGTTCCGTTGTGTTTCCGTTGTGTTCGTAGTCGAATTTGGGGAAATGCCAACCCACTAACTGACGGGACTGTTGCTTCCATCACACTTCATCGGAAGAACGGAGTGAAGTGGAGTCAACCGCAGCAAGCTGTGAACTGAACGCGCGCAGCGCGCTACCCGATTTACATTCAAGGTTGAAGGAGAGGAGACGAGAGGAGGAGAGATGCGCATGCGCCGAGCATGAGCCGCGAAAGTAGAAGCGAGAACACGGGAGAAGCGAAAGCGAAGTGCACGCAGCTGGTACGAGAGAAGAAGTGGCGGGAGTATCGCGCAGCTGTGGGAGAGAGGGAAGGAGGAGAGTTGCGCATGCGGAGTGTGAGTGCGGACGCCGACGCGGGACATGCCCAGACTATAAGATGCTCCGCATCTAAAAAATTGGCTTCAATCCACGCTGTGAAGGTGGCTAGAAAACAAAGCTTTAAACGGCACCCACAGTGATTGCTATGCGGCGCCACTTGAATTCACACACCCTCTACAAAGAGTGAAACCAGAGGCTCTGCTAGCCGTTACCTGGAATTCGCGGGCGCGGATTCCCGAAAACAGCAGCGTCGGCCTTGACCACGCTCTAGCCCGCCCATGCGTCGGCAGAAAGAAAACGGAAAGGAGCGTGTTTCGAAGGGTGAGACAGCGGAACCTAGCCATCCTCATGTGCTAGCTAGCTCGGGGCTACACCACCGCACGAAAGAAGCGCAGTCATTGGAACAATTCGGCATGTGAGCTTAGTGGTTCCCATTTATACCGATTAAAATAGTTCAGTAAAATTGAGAATGGCTAGAAAGCTGAGGAACCTTTTATAATTGCTATTTCTCAAAATTAGTCGCTCCTTTCGCCTTTGTAATACCTGTTAAAATACAATGAAATCGGTATTAACCCATTTAGAAAACGGAGTCCCATTCGTGGCAAGCAATGCACAATAGGTAGCGTTTCTCTAGCGGCAAGATGCCTGTATGTGGTCTCTACATTTTGTTTCCCCGCCCTGCAAACCAATCCTTAACGTATATTTGCCGTACGACCACTTAATTCCATCTGGTCAGGGTTATTTAGGAGGTTCTGTCGAACAATTAAATCAAGCCGTGTGAAGGAAGGGCGCAATGGACGCGAAGCTGCGCAAAACGTCGCTAAAGCAGACGACAAAGCCGTCCCTCCGATGTTCCCGCCGGTGATAACAGGCGCGCGGGGAACGTTGGTAACCATTCGCCACGCCATCTACACTGTGCTCCATGACTGAAAACCGCCCTTGCCCTCCTCAGACGCATTGGGAGTTTCTGGTCGCGCACGCCACGAAAGAACCGTTGGCTGGTAGAGGCAGAAAGCTTTGCTTTGAATGGTGGTGACGTTGGTGAAGATTATATGATTGAGAAATTTAAAGTACGTGGTTTAACAACCCGAATTTGCACATGGGCAATGAGTCATGCCGTAGTTGAACGCTCCAGAAGACTTTGGCCTCCTGTGGATCTGAAAGTAAGCCGACATCTCAACGCACGGGCTTTTGGGCTTTTCGCCTTCACCATAAAAGGACCCACCACAGTCGGGATTAAACCAGCGTCCTTTGGCTTAATAGCGTAACTTTTTAGCCACCGAGCCACGACTTCGGGTAGGAGTATGTGGTTGGCAGCTGTGTTTAAAGTGCGAAGCGACGCTTGGGCTATGAGGCGCGCTGCAGTGGAGGGCTGCGGATTAATATTGACAACCTCAGGATATTTAACATCTATAAAATCCCGTCGCACGGGTGCTTTCGCTTTTCGCCTTCATCTGGAAAGCAGCCGGCGCTGCCGGGACCGAACCCGCCTCCCTGGGCTCAGCCGTACAACGCCCTAGCCACTCAGCTACTGCGGCGGGTTAGAGGGGAGTATGAAGTGGGGCTGTAACCATAACCCTTCCATATATTAGCAATGCTCATTGTAGAACACCGATTCTGGGAAAGCTAGGTTCTAAAAGCCACGCTTACTTTATTTATTTTTACACCAGTTTTATTCCCCGTGATTTACGTTCACCATACAATTTGAGCGTACTTTAGATGGGGCATAAACAGAGAGCTTTATTGCAATAGTTTAGCTTTGGGTGCCGTGAAAGTAATAAGCCTCCCTAATAAGTGTCCTTAAAATAAGTCTCCTTAAAACAGAATCATCCTGATCACCCCAACTTCCGTTAAAATTAAAGTGGATGACTTGTACACAAAATGCTAGTTTCGGTTTCTATTGGATGAGAACATAAGTCAACATATGCTGCAAGCGCTATTTCTGTTTTTTGTCTAAACAATAGTGTCGATGATTTTTTTCTTCATTTTTGAATCATTGTTACCAGACCACATTTGTGTTTTTTTTTTCTAATAACCCTGTCACACGCGCAGTTTCCATCGCGATTGAGTGAATCCGGCTCCACCTTGTTGTGCCGGAGCGCCCGGCCCAAATTCGTTGCACTAGGCGACGCGCCGACAGCGGGGACGATTCACGGCGCGTCCAAACCAGACCTAACCGCACGCTGCCGACAGGCCCAAACTTGCATCGCTGCAGAGTCGCCTCTCATTTTCCGTCGCAGTGGCTTCACCGAATCATGCTTCGGGTGAACGACCAGTGGCCGTCATGCCGCTACACGCTTGGAGACGGCTTCGTGGAGACGGCGATGGCGTCGCCCTCCCTTTCTCCATCGCGGTTGCTCGGCTGACGCAATCATTTCGCCTCCAGTCGTCGGATTTCAACCTTCGATCAAAGAGAGTCGTGATTGGAGCGATTCAAACTTTTCGGCGCTAAAACGGACTTCCAGGGGTATAAACAACTCACTTTAGACAAGCGGCATAAGAATGCTACGCATTATTAGACGATTCTCTGAATTTCTGCCAATTTTTGTTACTTCACTTTGCAGTATTTAAGGTATTGGGACGAAGATCAAGCAAAAGTATGGTGGAAGCCAGACGTGGTCTCAAAAAAGGGCTCACAGGCTGCAACACAAACCGTTGCATCCGTTCCTTAAAAAAACACACCAGAATCGATGGCCTGCTAATTCGTCTAAAACGGGCTACGACTGCTCAGGATTACCTGACATCGTCCGCAAAATACATTTATTGTTGCCATCAGGCGTGGCGCATTGCCACCAGTGGAACGTATCAATTGGGATGGAAACGTTCTGTATAGTACCGGCGATGCCCTGACCATGGTCGAATAGTCAATCCAAATTCACTTCAATCTGCATGGTAACTGCCCGTGTGATAGGGGCTAAACCTCTATTTGCGACTGGCAATATATGAGTTGCCGATTAGCAAAAGAACAGTGGGTAACATCAGCATGTAAAATGGCGGGTCCCACACATAGGTGGAAATCGACGAAGGGCGAAGTTTTTGTTGTCATACTTTGATTTAAATGAACGAGCTGGTTGCATTTTAACAGCAGAGATATTTAGGGTTTTCGTTTTGCCGCCGAGCGTTAGCAGAAAAAATAGCAAGAAAAAATACCGAGCGCAACAAAGCGTGCGCTTCTTGATGAGCGCCCGGCCTAAGCAAGGCTTACGCGTGCGATGCGCCAGGTGTGGAGCTTACAAAAAATACCAGACAAAATACCTAGCGCACGCTAGCATGCGCATCGGGAAGATTGGCCGGCGTCGGCCAGCTCGACCTTTGAGATGACGGGGCCTAGTGCTCGTGACGGGATCCGTCGCACGCTGTTTTCCTCGCCAGTTCACGTGCGTTCGCGGCTGATGTGGGGAGCAGAGACGCCGAATTCGAGTGACAGACGCCGAGTTCGTGAAGCTCGGTGCCGCGGGGTCTAACGCGTGCTAACGCGGTCCACATAGGGAGAGATGTGAAAGCATGCAAACAAAACGATCCGGGCCTTCCAGTCATGAACGTTTAGTGGCACTTATAAAATCCATGTGAAGTGCAACATCCGGGTCTCCGACGAAAGGACAGGTGCCGACAGCTCGGCTGTTTTTTAGCCTTGCACCAGCACTGCAAGCTGCGCCAATGTTTTGTAGGGTATTGTGCATGGGGTAGTTCCTCATTTTTCGGAACGGTGATCCGGGCGGAGTGCATCGTGAAATACGAGACGGGAAGGAGAATAGTTCAACGTTTGAATCCCCCTGGCGATGAGGCAACTCGCTCCAATCGCAGTCAACGTGATACACGCAGAGCGCCCTCGCTCAAGTAAGGCCCATACTTGATGAACCCCTCGGGCGCAGTCCGAGGACACCGGTGTCCAATCTCATGTACCTTGTGAAGTCTCCGCCTCCACCACCCCCCCCCCCCCCTCTTCGGGTCACTTTCCGGGCCTCCCAGGATTACGCGGAGGCGATGTAGTTTTATCTTGCGTAAAATAAAACTGAGGGGTGCACAACGTCAGAAAGCAAAAGAAGCAGTATCCCTTTCACAATCCGGAAAAGGAGCGTGGGAAAGCTTCGCTCTTATGTGCACGTGGCTTCAACACACCCATTCAGATTGTCATTAGCCATACCGTAAAAAGAAGAGGCCCCAAATGCTGCCTTTCCTGCACGCCATTGATTCACGATCTAAGAAAATATGTGCATTTTTACTTTGACGTAATGTCTGCGGTGCAAATGTTATGAGACAACCAAAGTATGACCTACTCCCGTAAAGCCATATCTTTAAAGTTTCATAAAAGCCGATTATGATTGATAGGGTAAAAAGCCTAATAAAAGTAAACAAACCTAACCAAAGCACCTTCCTCCCTCTCAAAGCATGGCCAAATATACTCCTTCTGAATAAATAACGCGATTTATGTTTGTTTATGTATATTTGAGCCAAATGTACATCAAGGTATATATAATTTACTGCGCAGAACAAATTCATTCGGATATGAAGCAGTTTCTCGGGCCACATAAAAACCGCCGATAGTACGGAGACTGGCCTACTATACTTGATGCCCGTGTTTTGTCAACATTTATGGAAACGGCCTACGTTTTGGTGATTTGCATGTTTGCAGAATTTCCACACGGCGCTTTAAATGAATGGATAAATAGCTTTAACATCTTTTTCAATAGCAGGGATAATTTATTCAGTACCTGTTAAAGCAAAGCTTTCTACCTCTACCAGCCAGCTGTTCTTTCGTGGCGTGTGGGATGATCAACCCCCAACGCGCCGGAGGCGGTGGTGGAGAGGGGCGGGGGGGGGGGGGGGGGGGGCATTTTACTTACGAAGCACACTGTAGATGGCGCGCGAATATACCCAGCGTTCCCTGCGCGGAGGTGCCTGCTCGCCGGCGTGGGCGTCGGCGGTACGGCTTTTTCGTATGCTTTAGCGACGGTTGCTTTGGGCCTGCTTTGGCGCAGCTTCGCGTTCATTGCGCACTTCCTTCGCACGGCTTGATTAACTTGTTCGACAGCACCTCCTGGGTAACCCGTACCCGACGGAATTAAGTTGTCGTTCGGGAAATACACTTGAAGGATTGGTGTACAGGGGGGGGGGGGGGGGACAAAATGTAGAGACCACATACAGACATCTGGTCGCTATAGAAACCCGACCTTTTACGCACGGCTTGCCACGAATGGGATTCCATTTTCTATATTGGTGAATACCAATTCGGTTGTATTTTAACAGGTATTACGAAAAACGGAACGGGCAACTGGTGATAAATAGCGATATAAAAGTTCCGTCAGCTCTCTCGCGATTCTCAAACTTACGAAACTATTTAGTTTTCATCGGCATAAATGGGAATCACTCAGCCCACATGCCGAATTGTTCCGATGTCTGCGCTTCTGTCGTGCGGTGGTGTAGCCCCGAGCTAGCACATTAGGATGGCAAGATTCCGCTGACTCACCCTTAGAAAGACGATCCTCTCCGTTTTCTTCCTGCCGAAGCACGGCCGGGCTATAGCGGCGGCGTCCGCCGCTCTAGCGCGGCGTGGCCAACGCTGCTGTGTTCGGAACACTGTCCCCGCGAATTGCAGGTAGCGGCTTGCAGAATCTCTGGTTTCGCTTTTTGTAGAACTACGTGTGTGAAATCAAGTGACGTCGCATTGGCAATTGCTGTGGGCGTCCTTTAAAGCTTTGCTTTCCAATCACGCTCTGAGCGTGGATTGGAACCAATTGTTTTTTGCTGGTATTTTATACACATGATCGGCGTCATGGCATTTAGCAATTTTTATCTTCGCAATACCTTGCAGCAAGTTATTTGGCTTAGGTACATTGTATGAGTGATATTCAAGAGATTGGTCTGAATAACTAGGGAATCATTTGATAATTCACTCCGCCCATAAGTGTACTTCATGCATCATTCATTTTTTGTTCGTTCAGGAATTTTCCGTAGACAAATACGTCTGCCGCGAAAGTCATGTGACCTAGGTATAAGACCTGTGCATTTTTTGTATAACACGTCGGTGTCCTTTCGAAATTGTGGAACGTTGTTGAGTAAATACGATTTCCTGGCCGTTATTATGGCTCTATTTAGTTTATGTCTAATGATTTTTTTTTGTATAAATCCTTTGGGGTCAGACGGATAACAATTATGTGACAAAATTGGTCTTGACATTGAAGTTCTAAATTTTTTAGAGCTAGTGTATTCTCTCGACATAAGGGCTTCTACGGAAGGAAAACAGACAGCCCCAGATTTTTCCCTAGCAGTCTTTCGACATTTTATTCAGGTAATTACCTAAGACGCATGCTCAGTCGACCATTACAAACTAATGTGGTTACTTTCGTGCACAGTTGCGGCGATTGGGGTAAAACACAACACGGCTTCGCTGGTCGTCCTTCTTACAGACTAGAAGGGCCGATACTTTTTTCTATTTCGTTGTATTTTTTTTTTGTGCCACAACCAAATGGTCAAAATACTTTTGCTCCAATACTAACATGTGTATTTTAAAACTGCTTTCTTTATTGCTGTTTTTGTAGCACCTTGAAGATGGAACCCGGCCAATCATAACAACGTGCAAAAAATTTGGCAATGAAACACTCTGTCGAGTTAATGGCACAGAACCAAGTTCAACAAGTACATCCGAAGACTGCTGAAGATGCTAAACTCCTGGATGGCTTAATCCGCACTTTCACCTGTAATACGGTCCTTAAACTTACCAAAAATAAAACTACCCGCAAGCTTAGGTATAGTTCCAAATTTATTTCAACTTTGCTTTTCCCATTGTACAATATAAGCCATGGAAGCAGCAGTTTCCTGATTAATTATCTTCATAGGAACCCGTTAAAGTTAGGCTCAACAACTATCACTGCTGATTCTCGTTTTGAGAATCATAACGTCTGCATCCTTTAAATTGTTATCATTACAAAGCGAATGTGACTTTTGTTTCCCCATACGATTAAAAATGCATAAAATCTCGGCATCGCACCACCAGAAAATACAAAACGTACATCCTGACTGTGGCTGGCCGAGTACATGCAGACCAGGCACTCTATGCATTGTCTCTCTGCCGGCTTCGACACGTGCCCCACTACCATTCACGGGAGTTGCATTGATCGGGTCTTTACGCGAAACTGTGACGCGCGTATGCTTCTCAAAGACCCTTTGACCGTGCACTTTAGCGATCACAAGGCAGTGATTGTGGCCGTCAGGTACAACGATAACACAAACAGGTGCTGATGAATAAATGATTACGTTCACACTCTCGTCATTAATTACGCCATTACTCGCAACACACTCATCGGTGCCCCCAATGCGTTCGCATTTCTGCACGATTCTCTTCGGGGACGTGCGGGGGAATTTTTTTTCATATCCAGTATGAATATTTCGTGGGCTGCCAGGGTGACGCCTTTGGTTTCATCTACAGCGAGTGAGTGTGTTACCATAGAAGCTGCGTTGCGCCAACTGTCATCATTTGAAAGGCAAAAAGTCACAATATTCAGCGATTCAAAGTCAACCCTTCACCTGTTGCAGCGGGGTATACCTGTTGAAAAGACCTGTCGGCGATCCCTAGTTCTACTGAGGCGGCTTAAGCATGAAGGCTTCACCGTGCAATACCAGTGGATCCCGTCGCACGTCGGTGTAGCGGGAAACGAACACGCTGACAGCTTAGCCAAGGACGCCTTAGACTCAGCCCGTACACCAGCTTGGCTACATAAAATCAACATTGTTTCATCCCCTTTGTGCCCCTCGTGCAGTGTGACTAGTGACATTGATCACTTCATTATGAACTGCTCCAAAACCAACCCTGAGCGGACGAACTTTTTTCGTGATCTTCAGAAGTTAGGAGTGCCCCATGCTACATCGCAGGACATACTTTTTCTAGGGACCACTGGATTGTGCGAAGAGAGGTGTCTCATCTTCTACTCGGATTCTTGCAGCCCACAGGACTAAGTGAAATGTGGTGACATTGTGTGTCTGTTATTTTAGGACTAAGTTAGGTGCGATAAATTTGAGAGTTTTGATATGGTACTGGGCACGATTAGGCGGAGAAATTGCCGGCAGCTATGCAAGGCTAAGTCTACCTTATTCAACAATACTTACTTACTTACTTAATTTCTCACTGCTCTTTCTTCCTGGCCCACCAGGCAATACCACTGCTTTAAATTTACCCCAGTTTTCTCCCGCCCAAACACTCAAAGATATTCATTTTTCCCGTGAACAATATCACATCAAAACAGTCTTCCCGCCACTGTGTTCACTTCGCCAAATCTGCATGCATCAATTGATCAGCTTTTTCACATGTAGAAATTTTTTGTCGGTGCTATTCTTACGGTGCCACAATTACATTTGCCTGATATGCTAAGTTTTTGTCTTTCCACTCCTGCCTGGGCCTAATTCTGGCCTGCAGTACTGTATAAATAAAACGAAATAAATAAAATGTACTTGATCTGTAGTCTCAGACTTGTTCTGTATCTAAATCAAGGATAGGCGTTTAATACTGGCGTTGTCTCCGATACATAGATGGAGATTGAAGAGCCCATACGCTTTGTGCTATAGCTTAAAACCATGTCAAAAGGGGGGAGGTACAACATCATGGCTGAACTTTTGTAGAAACGCCGTTTTTCAGCTCATACACTACTAGGAACAACAGTCACATGGAGTCAAACCAATGCCGCCACATGTACAGAGCACAGCGTCTTAGCCAATGTTCAGCAAACTAGACCGTTTGAGTCATTGAGCAGTCAAATAGTTACTTTTGGTCAGTGAAGTAGACCCAAATAAACACTTCCTCTGTAATAGAACCATCTTTTTTTCTTACGTTAATCCTGTTATCGGTGTAAATTCAGATTTATCGGTCACAACAGGCAGAAAGACGACACAAATGCGTATAGTGTGCGCGCCGAGAAATAGCTGAATAGCAGCGACGGACCTCCGTGTTTGTTTTTCCATACTTGCAAATATCTTCTTGATAACGATAAGTGTTCAAGTGGAGTGCATTCGCTTAGCGAAGGTGAAACATCTTGTTCAAAGAGCACAAAAAAGCTATATTTGATACCATCAATGACATTTTTGATGAGTGGGCGTCGTTGAGGTATACAGTAATACCAGAAACCACAATGCTAAAAATAACCTGCGGTAAAGTACATAATAAAGAATACGCCGACCACCACAGAAAATAAAACAATGACGTTTCGGCACCCCGAACGAGAGCCTTGTTCACACTCCCGTTCGACAAGGCTCCCGTTCAGGGTGCCGAAACGTCATTGTTTTATTTTCTCGGGTGGTGGGCGTATTCCTTATTATGTACATCAGTGTCATTCCCGACCAGACGGGCGTCCGTCGAAGCCTCGATTTCATAACCTGCGGTACAACTGATTTGTAATTCATTTCTTCAGCAAAAATAAGTTTAGGAGCTAACATACACCTGATTTAGTGTAATGAACCATTAACTGACCAGTGTGAATATCTATGTTATCAATTCGCTTTTAACAGGTGCCATCAGTTGGATGCACGTTTGACTGCTACAAGCCTGGCGGGAGGGCGGAATTTGGATATGTAGACGTGTCAAGTCCATGTTTGGCAAGTACCTAGCGCTATCTTTTGAATTTCCATAGCTTAATTGAACATGCCGGAGTCCTCCAATATTTTCACAAATCATGAAGATATGAAGATAGAGACAAATATATATTCAGGCGTGTATTACAGCGATGTCTGTCGGTGTTTACGCCTGTTCGTGAGTGTGTGTGTGTGTGTTGGCAACAAAGTCGGAAAACCCGCAAGCCATCCGTAGTGGCCTGTTTGGGGACATTTTGAGGACAATAGTCTTTCTTGGTCAACTTACATGGCAGAAGTTTGGTGCGTTCGGCTGTACGTCTGTCTGTGTGGTCCTCTATTCAGCCATCCGTTGAAAGCGGAAAATTAGTATACCAAAAGAAGTAAATACTGGCAGTACCGTTCAAACAGCTGATATTGCAGACGCAGATGATACATGTTCCCATTATTTAGAGCAAAGAAAACCCCAGACACATTTCTGGCAAATATATAGCCACTTAACCGGTGGTCCCCGTTTAAGAATACAAATTGGGATGGTTTTCGCAATACGAAATGCAAGAAAAAAATGGCAGCATCTCCTCTCCGTAGATGATGGCGACAAGGTGGAGTACAGGCACTCGAAATGAGATCCAAGTTGCGCCCCGAGTAACACCCAATTTGCCACCCCGGCCGTCACGCGGTTTGAGCCGTGAATTGTACTTTGATTATTCCCAAAATGAAACTGCACCTCACGCCTCAAACTGAATTTTGCTTGATTTTCGCTCGATGGTGGTGTGCGCACGGATGGATGCGGACGGACATTTGGGGGTCCTAAGGTACTCCGAACCGTTACAGGTGAGGAAGTAAGCCGTTTGGCTCTACGGTACTAACTCACGGTCGTTGCCCAAAGGGTAAGATGACTGACACTAACTCTGTCTGGTCTACCAGACACAAGCTCGAATCCTGCCGGTGCCGGTGTGATTTTCTTGCGGTTGTAAATCGTGCGGTATTAAGGTACTTTGCACCTAAAACAATGGGTTAAATATGCCGCAGAAAGGCCCCAACACGTACCCAGTAAAAGCAAGCACGAAAAAGAAGAAAGCTCCCACTCGTGGGGTCTAGGCCTAGGCTGAACAAAGAAGAATAGCAAAAGGTGCACGCAGTCCCAACAGATGGCGCTTGAGCAGTGCGAAGGCGGTAAATTATAATTTCATTGAGCAAATCTCCATTCATTATCGCGACATGAACGAGATAAGAGTCGAAAGGAGTAAATGGTGGGAACAAAGGTCGGCGAAGGAGTTACGTGTTCGGGGCAGCAGGCTATTATCGTCTTTCGACTACAATTCTAGTGAAGCAGGAAGACACATGGTGACTTCTTTATTCCAAAATTGTCTTATGCCGGAGTGCAGCAAGACCTCACCGACGTCATATCCTCTACAGAAATGACATCTCCAGAAAACGCTCCCTTAACGCGGCGTCACTAGGGTTAGAGCCCACGATCACTCTGGCCCCAACGAGAGGTGTGAAACGCTCTTCAGTCAGGGCTATGAGCTGGAGTCTGCCTAACCCTACAAACGCGCCTTATATCCTTTTCTATTGAGGTGGTCCTGTCGTCTAGGAGAGGTGAAGCGCACTAGTGCGTCATGATGCTAATGAGCGCGCGTAGTTGGACCCTCGATGGGCAGAAGCCGTTTTTATGATGCGGGTGTGATGGCCTGGTGGGCGGTGGAGGAATCATTCATGCATCGTGGCCCCACGTAAAAAACTGTTGCATTAAGGCTAAAAGGCAACGACGCCCGCTGGCAAATGTCGCTCTTCTGACTGCTTTTGTGCGACGACTGGCGCCAGTGGGAAGCGGACGCGTTCACACATTCAAGGTCCAAGCTAGGAAATCGACTTCTCGCGTTCCAAAAGCTCAGCTTGCCGCGATGCTCGCGTTTACTGTACACGCCACGGAGCAGGACCGAAGTGGTCACACCTTTTCCGAAACGACCCACCACCAGGACACCCACAAGACTGCTGCCGACCCGGAAATTATGCTCATTTCGCTGTAGCGGACCGTGACTTGAAACAAGGCGCTGACAACCCGATCGGTTTCCTTCGCAGGGTTTGCGAGTGCCTGGGGTTTCAATCGGATATACACAATTCTCCGGCGCGTGTAATCCTGTGTCCAATGTTGATGCATCTAACGGCTGCATACCGACAAAATATAAATGGTGATGTGAAAGTTCACAGCGATGCACCATAAACATTCAATGGCTACTGTGCAGGCACATTTTTCTTACCTGTTTTACCACTTTTTATAAAACAGGCATCAAGTACATCTTCTGGCAGATATACCGCGGCGTCCTGTGAGTGAAGCTCGGAGGATTTCTGTTAGAAGGAACGGCAGGTGAAGATGGCCTACTAACTTGTTTGCCCGTGTTGCCACCTTTAGTTTGCCAACATAAATGCTTATCGCAGGAATTGAGTGTTCCTACTGACGGCGCGCTGGAAACTACAGCAGTTGTGCGAATACGGACCTATACATCATTTTTATGGTCCGCAATAGTCTCAAAAATATATCTTGCCTGCTCTCCTGAGCTTTAAAAGTTTACTTCTTGCGGCTCTGGTTTTATCTCTTGTGCTTTGGTTGAGGACATGAGAACTTGAGTATACGGTTTCATTACAAACCCGCTACATTTCTGCTACTCAGAGGAAATTAAGCAAAAATAATATATACGTGTCAGAGAGAGAGAAAACAAGTGCTTAATAGAGGGAACGGTGGAGGCTGGGCTGTCACTCGGTGGGGTGGGTTCGCCTCAGTTCAAGTACCCTTGGACCTTCGCTGCAGTCCTGCAAGGATGACCAGAAAGATCTGGTCAGCGTGACGGGAGCTGGTCAGCAGGCCCTCCCACTGCTCTGGGGAAGGGTTTTAATGGTGGATAAGCGATGGGGTGTTTTTACAATCCCACACCATGTGGTAGATAGTATTAAAAGGTGGGAAGAACTGATTGGTGAAGGTATATTGGGAAGGGAATTAACGTAGAGGATGAGTGCGTTGTAATAGGTGCATGTTCTCGACGCCAGGTGATTGCTTCCTTTCTGGTTAGTTGGGGGTGATGTTGCGGCAAGGTGAGGCGAAGGGTGCGATAATGGTGCAGGATGTCATGGTAGCGTGATGGCACAGGGGGAGCTAGAGGAGGCTGGACCGTGGGTTCTGTCCCTGAGAGAAATGCCCGGTGTGGAAGTCCGCGGCCAGCGGTGTGAGCCGCCTCATTTTTCTCAAGGAACAAGTGGCCAGGGGTCCAGACGAAGCACACCTCGGGGAGGTAATTGATCGAGTATTCGTAAGGCGTGAAGGGAGATGCTTCCACGTTGAATGTTACGGCAGGCTTGCTAGGAATATGTTATAATTGTAAGGTATTCCAGCGAGTTGTAGCTGCGATGGCTATGGCAATTTCTTTGGCAGTGGTGGTTGATATCGAGAAAGTTGTGACGGAGGACAGAAGTGTGCCTTCTGAGTTTATTACTGCCGGAGCATGAGCCTGGCGTGAGGGGTAGAGGGCAGCGTCGGTGTAGCGAGTATCGGTGTGAAAGTGAATTAGGATCGAAGATGTTTGACCCGGGGCAGTCTTCTTACTTGGTTGAATTCTGGGTGCATATTATTAGGAATTTTTGATACAGTAATGTGGGACCGCATTGAATATAGAATGCGCTGAAGGGCTTGTGAAGCAGATGGAGTCGGCTATCCGAGGGCCTGGAGGACGTGTCGGCCGGTAGTGGTAAGGAAGAGTCTGATGGGTTGGCTGATGCGCTGAGTTTTCAGGATTTATTCGACGGTGTTGTGGATTCCGAATTGAAAGAAACGACAAGCAGAGGCTTGAGCGGGGGTGGCGAAGTGAATTTTTGAAAGCTTTTCGAATTAGTATGTCGACTTTCGCACATTATTTGGGTTTCAGGGCGATGTATGGGGTGAAATATGTGATGCGACTAAATAAATGTGCTTGTATTA